>NC_084551.2:18955000-19255000 GCF_033978685.3 Nerophis lumbriciformis
ACCAACTCTGACGCTCTTTTTAAACTTTTATTGAGCAACCTATACTAACAAAGCTCAACTTATCTCGTTCTTTCCACACGCACGTCTATCCTCACTCCTCATTTCTGCAACAGCAACGCTTCCTCCTTCTTCGCCAATCACCTTTCAGGCGTGCTACGTTCACAACAAAGAGGATGCAGGATAAAGTGACAGAAATTGACATTTTTGCATTGTATTATACATCAGGAAGTGTTGTGTAAGAAAGTGTTAAAAATAAAACCATCAAAAGCCATCTGCTTTTGTATAAAGATAAGTTAGGTTAAATGAAAATATTATTATTATTATTATTTATCTTACGGTATATCAAAAATAATTTGAGCAAAATTTAATTGAAATATTGTCGGTGTGGCCCTCCAGCAGTGCTCGGGTTGCTCATGCGGCCCCCCGGTAAAAATGAATTGCCCACCCCTGCCTTAGACAGATCTGGGAGGACATCCCACAAGACACCATCCGTCGTCTCATTAGGAGCATGCCGTGACGTTGTCAAGCATGCATACAAGCACGTGGGGGCCACACAAGATATTGAAAATAATTTTGAGTTGCAGAAATTGAATTTAGGCAATGTGCCACATCATTTTTTCACTTTGATTTTTGGGGTGTCTATATACTGAGCCCTCTGTAGGCTGAAAACTTTTATTTCCATCAAAAGATGGAAATAAGATCAGTATAGATATCCGACATTTTTTTTTTTCACCATTGAAATCTGATGTGTTTTCAAAGTGTTTCTTTTATTTTTTTGAGCAGTGTATATATACACATTTGTTTATACACAACTTTACCAAAAAGTCGTTTAAAATAAGAATCGCAATTAATTCGAAAATCGATTAATTTGATTATCAACACTCATCACTGTTTTGCGAGCAGTATTTGGCGTTGTATTTAACACATGTTACAGGGACCTTCAAACTGACAGTTCCACACACAGCTGCAGTATAGGTACTCAAGCTGCGTAGACGGACGATGGACAGATGAGAATGCTCCGTCCTAGGTTTGTGCAACATTTTGTTGGACGGCCAGAAATAAAAAAAATTGACGTATCGTCTATTCAGCAATTTCATTTTATAATTTTATTGCTGCTGAATACAATAAATTCAATTGATGCGTTTTGGTGTCTGCTGGTGTGTTTTTTTTAATGCCGTTATTTTTTTAAATCTAGGAAATATATAACTATAATATACTACATGAAAAGACATCTTTCATTATGCATTTTCCTACATTTTAGTCATTCCAGACGCACAAATGTGCTGGTGATGTGATCCACAGCCTCGTGCACAGAATTTGAAAATGATAGAAAAGTGTCACAAAGTGTTAATGTGTATTTGTTTCGGTTATCTAGATTGTGATTCAGAAAAGGTGTTACAGATTATAGATGTGTGTAGCTGGTTTAACACATTCCACTAAGCATGATAACATGAATGTGCAGAATATGATCGTCTGTCTCCGTGGTTAAAGCCCCTTAAGCACGCAAAATCCTCATTTAAATAAGTCAGTCTGTACCACTTTCCAATTGTACACGCAGTGTTAGTAGATCAAACGCAACATATCCACTCATAGTTCATGCCATAGGCGCCGATCCCGTGGGTGCTTGGGCCCCGAAGCACCCACGGGGGATTGATGGCATGAGGACTTTGAATATGACCAATGTATGATCCTGTAACCACTTGGTATCTGATTGATACCCAAATTTGTGGTATCATCCAAAACTAATGTAAAGTATCAAACAACAGAAGAATAAGTCATTATTACATTTTAACAGAAGTGTAGATAGAACATGTTGAAACAGAAAATAAGCAGATATTAACAGTAAATGAACAAGTACATTAATAATTCATTTTCTACCACTTGTCCTTAATAATTTGAAAAATTAATAGAATGATAAATGACACAATATGTTACCGCATCTGTTAGCAGACTAATTAGGAGCCTTTGTTTGTTTACTTACTACTAAAAGACAAGTTGTTTTGTATGTTCACTATTTTATTGAAGGACACAATTGCAATAAGAAACATATGTTTAATGTACCGTAAGATTTTTTTGTTAAAATAAAGCCAATTATAACATTTTTTGTGTTCCCCTTTATTTAGAAAAGTACCGAAAAGTACTGAAATACTTTTTGGTATCGGTACTAAAATATTGGTATCGGGACAACACTAATACACACACACAGAGCACCCACTGGCAGAAATGTAGATCGGTGCCTATGGTTCATGCTATTTTATTTTTTGCACATGCTGTCTAGTACGTGGTACTTGGATCTTAGTAAATCATGCCCTCAGCCATCAGTATTGACAGTGTCAATCAAAATTGAGGAATACTTCTTGTTTATTATAAAGGAAATAAGTGATTACAGTTTTTGTATTGGCTCTGATTAGAGTGTGAGCGTGTATCTAATGCTATTGACGTTATTGCACGTGTACAGTATACATCTTAAAACTGACGCAATTAAATAAATGTAATGAGAATGTGTAGTGTTCCATTAAATTGTTCGGCTTGATCTACTAATTGTAGGTATCCATAAATAAAATAGGTTGAATTGCATAGCAACGCATTCAGTTTAACACACTCATTGTGTACATTTACCAACACCTTCACGCCTGCTGCAATCTGCCACTGTAAGGCAGTGCTAATATTTGCCCAGCTCACTTCTAATACACATCAGCATTAGGAGTATGTTTTCACTGTGCTGTGCAAGCCAGAGAAAATATTTGCTTGTTTCAATGCTGTACCCCGTCCTCTAAAAACCACTGCTCCAAATTTCTCCACCCACAAGCACACAAACTGTAAGCCTTCGCCTCACTTAAATGGTGAGGCGTTTTGCTCTAGCAAATTCATATGCCACTGGAAAATGATAGAACTTGTGTGGTAAGCATACATGTAAATACATGACAGAAGGATTTTTCATGATAGTGAGCCGTTGGACTATTTCTATCCAGTGAAAAGCAGAGTAATTGGATATTAAACCTTACATGGTTGTAACCAGCGCAATAAGGTGACTGGTCCACCCTGGTTTCAACATGTGGCCGCACAGACACACAACCCGGTGCATATTGTGTCTCATTTTCCTCTGGTTTGTAAAACATCATGACATTGTGGCGTCAGCCCCATTAAGGTACTACTTTAAAGCAAACATTACAGTGTCATCTTAGAATTCCATCCTCCGAAGAATGCCCTACTTGTGGAATATCAAAGCCAGATGAGATGTCAAAAGCCTATATTAATCAATTTCAAAGTGAACAGAAAATTGTTTCCTACTCCGCAAACTAACAGCTCTGATTTGGAGCAATCTTGAAACCTCTGGAAAAAGATTTCACCTCTAAAAGTGAGAAAAGAGAGAAGTCATGATATGGAGCTGAGGAGAAAAGAAGAAAAGGAAAACGTCAGGGTCTAATTAGAAGTAATTACAGCCTTTTCATTTCAAACATGATGAAATAATTTGATACTTTTTAAAGACGGGGGTCTGGTTTGTCTCAATGTAGACAAAGCGCCCCTACGTCGAAAGTCGAGAACTGTAGCAGGACAATGGTGGTCCTTCTGAGAGCTCAGCGTCACACCAGCTCATAAATCATGCTAAAGGTAGGCTTCAGACACAGTTATTTGACTGTGCCTCGCTGATGGCTGCCATACAAAGGTGACCCACATTAGACAGATAAAATAAATATGGGCAATGGCATGGTAGAGGGAAACGAAGACGTGTCCCCACAAAATACTTGGAACAGACATCCATACGGCATCAATAAAGTTCTACTTTTTATTTTTATTTTAGCCTATGATAACAACGCAAGACTGACTATTTTTGATTCAGACCCTATATGAAAATATACACTTTAAGGTAAGAAGATGAGGCCTCATAAAGATTTGTGCCACCAAGTGAAGGAGATAGTTCAAGTTGGAAAATGTTTAACGTGCAACAATTAAACTAAAAAGGGAGCATAAGAAAAAAATGAAGGAAGGGAAAGTAGACTCTTGATTCTGGGGTGGAATTACTAAAGTAAATGCAGAAACATTAACAAAAGGCAGTGTTTAGCAACGTTTACGAAAAGAGCCATTAAACATAACAGCCAGAGTTTCTACAGGTATCAGCAAGTCTAACTTAATGCTTTTAATGCCGTTTTTAATGCCACTTGGGAAAAAATGTAATGCCCATGTCCTACTGCACATAGTTATTATATATGGTCAAAAGCTTGCAATTGTGTTTATACACATATTAGTAAGCATTTGACAATGATATTTTGAACAGTTTAAAAGTTTACATTAACTGTTACTCTCTAGTGAATTAGAATTGGTTTACAAGACTGTTTATTTGAGAATGTATTTAGCCAGTAGCCAATTAAAAGGTTCCGTCTGTCAATCATCACACTGTATTTAAAAATATATATATTAAAAAGGGAACTGCACTTTTTTGGAATTTTGCCTATCATTCATAATCCCTATGTAAGACAATAACTCATATGTTTTTCTTTTTTATGCAATCTAAGTCATAAACGTTAACCTCAGCTAACAACAGAGTCAGTAGAAGTTCCCCTGTTCCGACCAAAGCCCTTTAAATAAACATCAATATGCTACCGCGTGTCCCTCTCAAATTCTGAATTAGTTGATCAATATAATATACCCATAAGTCTTTTTTTTTTTTATTGTATCTCTAAAACATGCTGTAAAATGCATATCCATTGATAGCCACAAACTGGAGGATAAAAATAATTAAAATGTTTTATGCAATTATAAATTAACATCATACTAGGAATGCAAATAATGCATGTGTTTGAAAATGCATGACTAATTTAAACATTTTAGAAAAAGACATGTCATGAAATGGTATTTGGAAAATATGCCCATAAGTCTTTAAGATGCATTAAAAATAGGCTGAGTCACATATTGAATAGATTGTATTTTACTCAGTTGTTTAAAATGAATACAGTAGATAGCAAGTTATATATAAAATGTCAGGCAGCTAATGGAAGTCTAATTCATTTATTGTGGGAATGTCAGAAAAAAAGAGTTGTGGTCTGTTGTGAGAATTGCCTTGGTTGTCCATCCGAGGCGTGCGTCACTCACGAGAGTTGCTAATGTTAGCCAAGTTAGCTCGTGTGTTGAACTGGAGACAACTGAAATAAAGGACTTGTTTATGAAACAGGCTCAGCTTCCTCATTAACGTGACATGGGGCCAAAATTAGGGACTACACATCAACAGTGACAAAAGAATGGCAAAGTTTGGGTCCCCAGAGCCGTTTGATTATCCGTCCAACAGAATGGCCGCTATGGAGGCAGCGCTTTTCACGCTTTCAAACCTTACAAGACATCTTGTATCCAGTTTGAAATACGAAGAAAAGAAACACACAGACTATCACGGCTGGTTACACTAGGCCGTGGCTTATTTTGCGTTTGTTAGTGTTTAGTGTTAGTTCCTGTCCTGCGCTCTTTTTTTGGTGGCACTTCCTGTGTGTTTGTGTTTTTCCGTAACCGCTTCACATCTTTCTCTGAGCAGTGATCTACACACTTGCTTTCTGTTAGCAATTTGATCTATTTAAGTTGAGTCTGAGCTACCATTCTTTGTCGGGACTTTGTTTTGAATAGTCATTCATGTGGACGCTCTGTCCTCCTGCCGTGAGTTTTTGCTGTGTTCCAGCATTTTGTTTTGTTGTTTTGCAGCCTGTCAGTTTTAGTTTTGTTTTTGCACAACCTTCCCTATGCTTCGGCATTCTTCTTTTGTTTGTCTTTGTCAATACATTAAATTGTTATTTACCTGCACGTTGTCTCCTCGATCTTCCGCTTTTTGGAACACACCAGTATCGCTGACATGCGACACACATTTTTTTAATGCCCCTGGAAAATCGTTTTTAATGCCATTTAGGGCCTAAGTTTTTGCAAGATCCATGTAAAGACTTTTAATACTTTATAATGACCCGCGGAAAACCTGACCAGCTCATAGACCTAATACTTTTAATCAATAATTTTAGCTGTTAACCAAATAATACAACAGACCCAAGTGCAGTGTGTGTGTAGGCGTACTTTGAAAAAAATTAATAATAATAATGAGTGCTTGCTTTGAAAATGTCTTTAATAATAATAATAATAACTGGGATTTATATAGCGCTTTTCTAAGTACCCAAAGTCGCTTTACATGTAGAACCCATCAATCATTCACACCTGGTGGTGGTAAGCTACTTTCATAGCCACAGCTGCCCTGGGGTAGACTGACGGAAGCGTGGCTGCAAATTGCGCCAACGGCCCCTCCGACCACCACCTATCATATCTTTCAACATTACATGGATGTATTCTTTGTGAGCTTACACCGGGGGTCGCAAGAATCCGACCTTTCCCTTGTGTTCCTTGCGCATGTCCAAACACCAATCAGTCAGACAATTATCTTTTTTTTTCAGAAATGCTTGAAAGGTCCTCACAACAAGGAGGCTGAAAATAGGAAACAAAGAATGTGGGCTTATATCTCACAAGTATTATTTTAGAGGTTGTCCCATTGAAAAAGCTAAGCGAAGAAGCAAACCTCATCTTGGTTTAATCTTGCATTGTAGAAAAAAAAAAATCACTAGATTTTATGATAAAATATCAGTCGCAATAATTTTAGCGTAAAATAACAGCGGTACAATGTTTCCATCTTGCACATTAAATTAGGAATAGGTCTCTGCTTGTTGTGGATTGTATGATCTTGCTGGCTTCATCTGGCCAGGATCTTTAGCTCTCACTGAATCGGTTAGCAGCGGAATGTGAAGCGACTGGGATGAAAATCAGCACTTCCAAGTCCGAGTCCATGGTTCTTGCCCGGAAAACGGTGGAGTGCCATCTCCGGGTTGGGGAGGAATATTGCCCAAAGTGGAGGAGTTCAAGTACCTCGAAGTCTTGTTCACGAATGAAGGAAGAGTAGATCGTGAACTCGACAGGCGAATCGGTGCATCGTCTGCAGTCATGCGAAGCCTGTGTCGGTCCGTCATGGTGATAAAGGAGCTGAGCCGGAACGCAAAGTTCTCAATTTACCGGTCGATCTACGTCCCTATCCTCACCTATGGTCATGAGCTTTGGGTCATAACCAAAAGGACAAGATCACGGGTACAAGAGGCCGCAATGAGTTTCCTTCGTCGGGTGGCGGGGCTCTCCCTTAGAGATAGGGTGAGAAGCTCTGTCATTCGGGAGGAGCTGCAAGTAAAGCCACTGCTCCTCCACATTGAGAGGAGCCAGAAAAGGTGCTTCGGGTATCTGGTCAAAAAGCCCCCGGAAACGCCTCACTGGGGAGGTGTTTAGGGTGTGTCCAACCAGTGGGAGACCATGTCATGACCCATGACACGGTGGAGAGACTATGTCTCTCAGCTGGCCTGGGAACGCCTTATTATCCCCCGGGAAGAGCTCGACAAAGTACCTGGGGGAGAGGGAAAGCTGGGCTTCTCGGCTTCCGACTTCAGATATGCAGAAGAAGATAGATAGATAGTACTTTACTGATTCCTTCAGGAGAGTTCCCTGAGGAAAATTAAAAATGGATGGATGGATGGCACTGTACAGATACATTTTGTCGACTGAGCTGCTAAGTTGTTTTTGTTACCATAAAAGCTCCAGATTATTTTTATTTTTTTTGTACATGGTACAGTGTACAGTTATACTGCACAGTTTAGGGCTTGCACAGCTTTAAAAACACTGTGACACCAACTACACAATGTATTCAGCAATGAAAAGGAGAAATACATTTTTCCAAAGGCTTGAACTTTAAACAATAGCTTCGACTAAAACGACATGTGTGGAATTGTACACAAAATACATTTTGAATGTGTTAAATGTAATACAGTATTGTTTGTGTAAATGTAGTGAGTATTAGATGTGGACACTTTAGGAAGGACACCTTTTTGTCCAAGCATGACTAAAAAGTTTAGTTGTTATCATAAGGCAAGGTTGCATGAGGCTGGCATGATATGTTTAAAACATGCTGCCCTTACAAAGATTACAATGATGTCAAACACACACTGTACAATCTTACATGTGTGTTTACACTAGACAGGTTTTGTTTGCAAAACTTTTTAGGATCATCTGGCCTGCATGGAACTTTGAATCCATCTCCAATTATAAGGTACAATTCTAAAGTGTCCTCTGTCATTGCTTTCACAGTTTTGATCATTCAAACTACAGTATTACAATTTGTGAAAAGATGGGCCAAAAATCTTGGAAAAAAATCTGTCCAAGGAAAAGTGATTTTTTTCCCAAGAGATGTTTGACTTTATGTCAGAACAATAGACCTCTTCCTATGCAGGTTCACAGTTATCGACATCTATGTGTGTGTATCCATGTCCAATTCCAAGAGAGCCGGAAAATAAAAGCAACAGTGATGATGGAGGTCAGAGCCCCCTTTCATGCTTACAATCATAGCAGAGGCCCCATTGGGCGTGTAAAGCTGAGCAGAGCATCTGTCTGTCTCTTTTCACTCTCTCTCTTACACACACACACACACACACACACACACACACACACACACACACACACACACACACACACACACACACACACACACACACACACACACACACACACAGGTTGAGATATAGACATAACTACTCAGGCAGACCTCTCTTTCTTTCCTCCCCGTCCACCTGGCCGTTTGATGATGCCTCACTTGCTCATGACAACACATCGATTTTACTTCTAGCTGCCGTGTAAGCCGTCCGCCTGGAGGAATCCATTAGGGCCAAACACTTCTCATCCTCCCATTGAGTGACAGCCATGACAGCCCCCACCCCAATTGCCTCATTGCAGACTGACAGCTCTGCACTCAAGCAGGCCTTTTTCACAGCAGCTCTAATAGTTTAAAACGCTTACAATACAGACACATGGGGGCTGGGTTGAGAATAAGCAGGAAAAGAAACTTCTTGTTGGTAAGGTGGCAGATAGTTGACCAGTCACAGCCACACCTCCTCCACCTCCTCCTTGGCTTCCATCCTTGCATGCAGTACATCCATCCTCTATCATTTTCTAAAATAAGCTATCTAGAGAAGCTTGTTTGAAAGAAAATCCTTGATCTTCGGATATGATCCTTCATTAAAAAAACAAAAAAAGCAGAACTTTTTCCACTGATGACAGCAAATCCACAGAGCAGTGAAACATGCATTCACAATCTGTGACCATGACCTAGAGTATTAGCTTTCGCATTTGGCAAATTATGCTTCTCAAGGCAAGTAAAGCAGATCTGAAAGCATTCTATGTGCAACAAGTTGGCAGTTGTCCTGTCTCTAGAGTTTGAAGTGTCTGGAATGATCTGTAGATGCACGTGTGATTGGATGATTGTGCAATAATGTGTGTAATCTTAATTAAACGTGAGCATGTGATTCTGTGTAGCGCTAAGGAGGCCACAGTCAGACTTCCAAGGTCCACAGGAAGTAGAAGCACAAGTGGTGCCTGTTTTTCACATGCAATCACTCATGTTTTAGCATTAAGACATTAATAGAGCTGAGGTGTATTCATTCATCCATGTTCTACCTCTTATCACATTCAGGGTCACTGGTGACTTTGGCGAACAGGCGGAGTACACCCTAGATTTGTCGGTCAATCACATATACACAAACAACTGTCTATTCACACTGATGAGGGATTGTATTAAACGTCTCTTAGTTAATTTAGAGTCTTCAGTTATCCTAATATGAATGTGAGAGGAGAACAGAGACTCCAGAATAAACCAGCGAAACTGGCTCCTAGGCAGGCATGCTAACCACATGTTTCATAGGCTGTTATGCAGTTGTGCATTGAATATTTTATATTTATTTTTAAATTACTTTTTACAAAAAAACAGATCATTATTACTTAGTAAATATTTTGTTAAAAGGAACATTTTGTGCAGCCTTATTACCGATCCAAAGATGAGTTCACTGTCCTCATCTGTGATGTCAATAGCTACTAAAATGTCAAGCTTATGTCAGTGTGCTCTCATCTGGTCTTCATGTCAACTAGCATTAGGAAACGCTCTCATAACATGTTGTTCATCTCAACAACCACTCCAGAAAAAATGTAATGACCTCAAGTAAAAAAGACCCTAGGAGGAAATTCCATTGACAGCCATAGAAATATGCCAGAAAATAACTGAACAAGTATCCAGTGATTAATTAGATCATAATTAAGTCACAGGGTAATGTGCATATTCCAATTAATTAAACCTTGCCTTGCACCATAAATCATGCGAAACTGTCATTGTTTTACAAATTAAATATATACATTTCCCAGCAATAATAATGTTGATTGTGTAACTGCAGGGCTTGTCAACGAGGGAAAGCATGACATGTGTGGCAGGCATCGATTCCACACCAGTACCCCCAAAACCTTGAACGAGCTCATGATTGTGAAGGCAGCCAGTGTGCTCAGGGCCTACACCAGTCCCTGATTAAGTCGCAGGCCTCACTCTATACTCTAAATGAGACATTACCAATGCATCTGAACTACAACAGGGAGATTATGCCAAAATTCAGAATCACGATTAACTGAACATTGATTGTGGTTAATGCAGGATTATCACACTCTCAACAACTACTCTACTGTTTGGTTGACGTCAATCTTATTGTAGCCAAAGTGTGTCTTAACAACTGACACTGAATCTATTTTTGGGTACAAGCTTTTAACGCTGTACTGCCGGCACTGTGTTTTTACCACCTTGCTTCTGTGTAGCGAACTGTATGTGACAGTGTTTCATGACTACTTCTTTTTTTGCTGGTTTTCTTCACACTTTGCTACACCTGGCTGCCTGTCATTTACCTACACAAACATGAGTGTACTATAAGAGGATGGTGTATTAGTAGAGGTAATTTCAAGGAGGTGACAACTGTAATTTTACGTCTGTTCGAAGCTCTATAGTAAATGTCGGTTTTGATTATTTTTCAATTAATCGCCCAGCCCTAACAGTAAGAAATCTAGAGATGCCAATGCAATCAAGGGATTATATTATAATTTTAAACTACAGTACATTCACCTTGTTTTCTTGTGGTTCACATAACCTATAATGATGTTGTTTTGGTCATAATGTCTTATAAATGTTGCTTTACAGAGACATCTCTCCATACCAGGACCCCTACAGCTGCGTTTCCGCCCCGTCAGCATTATTGTAGTTTTTGAAGTACGCTTCTCGCGGGATACCGAAAAATATTATGAATTCCAAATACTGTATAACCCACCTTTTCTTACAAATGGCAACAACGTAGGATTTAAGCATCCAACCATACATGTACAAGCCAGAGTTTAACTCAAAGCAAGAAGAAAAGCAGAGAAGAAGAAACTTCAGAACCAAGGTTTGAAATTAAAGCATCTCAAAAATTTGTTTTCTTTTGCAAACTAAAACATACATACATACAAAGCTTGTTTTTCTCTGTGAATAAACAATAGGATAAGCTAGAGTGGAGAGCTACATCGGTAAAGTAGCATTACAAATTGTCAGTCAACTGTTTTGATTTACTGCTTCATTTTCTCAACCATTGCCATAAATACTAGGGACTGACCATGCCATTAAATGTTGTTTCTGGGAAAATCTTTCCGTATTTTGTCAGAGGGTTTGTAAAACAGCTGTCTTGAAAGTGTCTTTATAGTGCATAAAACATGCTTCTATCCAAATTCATGAAAATATGAAGTATTTATAGTAACGTCTGAATTATACAAACAGTGTGCTTCCAACAGTTGTAGGCGCTTTGCGACGAAACACAAAAGTTAACCAGGCACTATTACTTTTTAGATGAAGCTGAAGGTTAATTTAATGACCTGTGGTGGTTAATAAAACCCCTAACAGAGCAATTAGTGTCAGCGGGTGAGACCTTGGACACATTTAGATGTAACTACAAACAGCACACTAGAAATAAAAAGGGCGGACTCCCGCAAGTGTCAACCGAAAACATTGACCATGAATGGAGATATCAGTTGAAGTCACAAGATGGCACACATCACATATGAGGGGAAAATGTCAAATGTGTCGTTTGGAACAAGACAAATTGTTTTAAAACTATCTCTGCAATGCTTCCATGGGATCCCACATACACAAAACAGGTGCCAGCAGCAAGAAAAGAGGATTTTCTATAATATCACCCCTTTAACTATACACAGGAAAGAAGTAATACTTGGTACAGTAAAAGTTAAGTTTTGTCTTCCAACAACTGTTCATAATGCAATGAAAATCAATCACGCAACTGAAAAGTCCATTCAGGCATAGTGACATATTGTTTCTTTTTGCTTTCATTACACACACACAAACATTCATTACCTAACATTTATGAACACACAAGCCAAAAGGATGCAATCATTATTCCGAATATATTGTTTGTCACTGTCGGCAAATAGCGGCACATTTTTCAACACAATAGTTTACGCATTAATTTGCTGAAACAAGATATTGTAAAATGATGAAAACACAAACACATGCACACAAATTTCAAGTGCGTTATGACACCAATATGTATAATGAACAATATGAACCACTGCCATCATTATACGACGCAATGTGTTATGACGGCATTCATAATCAAGTGTCTTTTGATGCTTGATACAAACTATCATTGCTCAATTGCTTTCATAAAATGGCACTGATTCATGTGGACACACACGCAAGACATAGATACACACTTCAGTGGCAATTAATCAGAAATTCATGAGCAGAGCCGAGCACTGCGTTGTGCTCCAATTATCTTTCTTCTCAACTGGCCCTTTTTCATGGAAAACAATAGAAACTCATTCTTTGTTTTCATTAATTATCCCTAACTGAACTTTATTATTGTATTTTTATTAAACAAAAATTTTGCTGACATAAATTTAAAAAATACTGTGCGATAATTACACAGAAATAACAATTCACTGGCAAAGAACAACTGATCTTTTCCTTCTGTTGGTGTGTATCTAAGTTTTTGATGGAACTTGGTCTTGTCGTAACCATTTTGCTCTGGGCTGGCATACTAATATGGCCTTGAGTTGGAATAAATTACTGCTCAGATTAGCAGGAAGGATGAAGAGGTTTTATTTTTAGAAATTTGAATATTTGTTACATTATTAAAAAAGGGGGGTACATCCTTTGATTCTTCCCCATGTCTTCTTTTTCCCTTCCCTTTTTTCTTCAGTGAACTAGTCCCCAAACTGCCTACCTGTGTAAAAAGTCTTCAGTGGACGTGAATATGGCTTAGGGACATGAAGGCAGCATGTCTCCCCCTTCTGTAGGCCCGTGATGTGCACGGCACGCCACACAAACTCTGAATTTACTGCCACTGCACATTTGTTTCGCCCCGAGCCCCGTTTTCTTCATTATTCACTCAAATCTTGTGTTAATAGGATTAACATATGTGGGAATAAAATGGATCAATAAATAAAAGTGCCCAAGCAAAGAGGCCAAGAAATGTAATCCACTGAGCTGATTAAGATCAGTTTTGTAATTCCTATGTTTTGTGTGTATCTATGACTTTTGTTTCATTATTCCAGGTTGTTTCTACAGCTCTATTATAGTATAAATTGAGAAAGTTATCTTGTGCTTCGTTGTAGTTAACCTATCAAGGAAAATTATATATGCTCCCTTATGTTGTTTTCTGGAATGATTTTATGACAAAGACGCAGGAGGATTACTGTGCGCCATGTGTGGTGTCTGAATTTATAGCACCAAAAAATTGGCCATAAACTGATTTTAATTTAATCACAAAAGACTATTTTAATTATTAAAGTAATTAGTAAAATATATGTGCCTTCACTCTATATTGATCTACACTTTCTGTACAGTTAGCGATGCAGCAGACTGACTATTGACTAACCCCCACCCAATATAAAACTGATTTAACAACCGCAACAGCCCTTTTGTTGTGCCTCAAAGGCATTGAGATCTCTTTTTTTTAACACTATTTGCTTTTCCATTGTGCCGGTAGCATTCAGACAACATGTACAGGAGGTTTTGTGTGTGTGTGTGTGTGTGTGTGTGTGTGTGTGTGTGTGTGTGTGTGTGTGTGTGTGTGTGTGTGTGTGTGTGTGTGTGTGTGCGTGTGTGTGCGCGTGTGTGTGTGTGCGCATGTGCATGTGTGTTTACATGATGGGCTGATTAGGCTGATGGTCCTAAAGAGGACAGATGACCAACAGAGCAGAAGAAATTGGAGAGCCAAATAACTCTTCTATCGCTCCGTCACGTCAGGAGGAATTCCGCGTCGTGTGAGACACCCGGTCTAAGTGTTATGACGCCTAATTACCACCAGCAGCAGTACCCGGCAGCACCCGCTGCAGATCGGCTTTTGCGGACGGATGGCCTTTTGTAGTTTCACACGCAGAAGAAAAGGGGTGGGGGAGTCAGATATGCCCATTTGGCGCTGGAGGGCTGTGTGTGCGTGTGTGAATGAATGTGTGTTTGGAGGTTTGCTAAAAGAGAATGAAGTCTTTTTTTTCAAGTTTGGAAGTTTTAGCCTATTTAGGGTGCATGCTTTGTTTTCTGGTGTTTGTCTTCTTTGCACTGTGAATTACACTTATGGTGATTTTTTTAGGACAAGGGACATTAATTAGCATATTGCAAAAGACTTGATGTATGCTGAACAGTGGCTGCTGTGTATATGATTTGTGGTAGAATTTAACTTGTATAACGGATTAAATACACACATATATATATCAGGGTTCGTACACGTTTTTCATGGCCAAATTCAAGCACTTTTTAAGGACTTTCAAGATCAATTTTCCAGTTTTTCCAGTACCCTTCAAAAGGCGAAAACCAGTGTGAATCAATCCAGAGCCTTGTTGTTTGAGGTCACCAAATGCTGTATGTAGGAAAAATACGAAAAATCTGCTAAAACCTAAGCCTAACATTGAACCAGCAGTTATCATTAACTGAATGGGACATAGAAAACGAAGCAGTGTTTCTGTAGACTATCCAATGTCATTAGTGTTTGCAAACGTTGTTTACGTGTTTGTTTGTATCATCATCATTCATGTATACATCATTCCTTTCAAGAAATAACATTAATTATTATTGTTTACTTGTTTGTTTGTATCATAATTCATGCATACATCATGTTCATTAAAACGACAACCTCCCGGCATGATGGACTGATGCTCCACTGTCCTCTTGGGGGCGACACAGAGCCGTATATACGACTCTGGCATGACAACAACCTAATGTAAGGGCTCGTGCAAAGCCAACAGATCAAGTGTGTAGCTTTCATTTTTAAGGAAACGTATTAAAAAATGTTCCATTTTATAATTAGCCTATTGAGTCAGACTGCCAGGAAATATGATGAACATTTCCAAGTGCTGTTTTTCTTGGGAATTAATTATTCCTTCATTTGCTACCAGATTTGCACCTTCTTTCTCTCGTATTACCACTCAAACCACACCGTTAGCTGTTAGCATCACAGCTAACGTTACCATGTCGCCACCTCTCGCTCCGCGGGAGCGTGTGACGCTTCTCACGTGACAGTATGTGACGTATGTAAGAAGGTGCGCTTGTTTTAAAGTCTCTGTGAGAAGGAGGGACAGGAAAGAGTGAGAAACGCATGCAGTTTAATGCCCCGCAGCTAAAAGCAACGGCGTGAGAACGTATACTCGGATATCACAATATAGTCATTTTCTATATCGCACAGAGACAAACCCGCGATATATCGAGTATATCGAGTATATCTATATATCGCTTAGCCCTAATACGTATATACATACGTATATACGTATATACATACATACATACATACATACATACATGTATATAATATATAATAATATATATAATACAGGACATGTATGAATAGTAATAAGTTACAAAAAAAACATAGTAGAACATGTAGAAATGAAGTATGTATAGCAATTCTACAATATGTGCAGTAGAACCTCCAAAATATATTGTATATGGTCAGTGCATGATGGCCCAATTACATATTTTATTGGTTCAAGCACCAGTCATATGCCATTAGCTATACGGCAATTCGATTTCATGGCATGCACTGTGCATCACCAGCGATTTGTGTTGAGGCATCCATGTTGACTTCCACACAAGGAGCAGCAGGGACATCACACTTTGGTCCATCCCATTTTGAACAGGCATGTTTTACACACTCTCTCTCCCGCGCAGACACACATCACAGTGGGGGGTGCAATGCTGTGTGCTGTTTGTGAGAGCTGAGCGAGCGTTCCCCAGCGAACTAATCGGGATGACAGAAAAAAAAATAAAGAGAGTTGGACTCCGTCAAAACATGTATGGCCCCTTAAAGAGAGAGCTTGTAAAAAGCTAAATTTGCTTGTCCTCTCAAATGAGCCTGCCTGATCACACAAAGTCACATTATCTTAATTCAGAGGGTTCCTTTAGTTTTGTCATTAAACATGGTAAATGGTAAATTGTCTGTATTTACTTTGTTATACCGGGAATTAGGGCTGGGCGATATATTGATATACTCGATATATCGCGGGTTTGTCTCTGTGCAAAATATAGAAAATGACTACCGTATTTTTCGGAGTATAAGTCGCACCGGAGTATAAGTCGCAGCTGCCGAAAATGCATAATAAAGAAGGGAAAAAACATATATAAGTCACACTGGAGCCTGGCCAAACTATGAAAAAAACTGCGACTTATAGTCCGAAAAATACGGTATATTGTGATATTCGAGTATATGTTCTCACACAGTTGCATTTAGCTGCGGGGCATTAAACTGCATGCGTTTCTCACTCTTCCCTGTCTCTCCTTCTCACAGAGACATGAAAAACAAGCGCACCTTCTTACATACGTCACATACTGTCACGTAAGCAACGCAGACAGATAGCGACATGGTAACGTTAGCTGTGATGCTAACAGCTAGCGGTGCGGTGCGAGTGGTAATACGAGAGAAAGAAGGTGCGAATCTGGTAACAAATGAAGGAAGAATTAATTCCCAAGAAAAACAGCACGGGGTCCATCGTCTGACGGTGGTTTGGCTTCAAGCGGGAATATGTCTTTACATGTCAACATCTCCGTTCGGTGCCACACCAACTAAATGCCGAAGCAACTGTTTCCACATCAACACTGTAGGACATATACTATTTGATAAGCAGCTCATTTTTATGTGACAGTTATTGAAATATCTTGTGTGTCATCATACACAAAAGTGCACTTATAGCTTGTTTTAAAATGTCTCTGACAATCTTGCACTTTCTGTTTTGGAAATGACATGAATGTTTGTGCCACTGCTTAATAACTGTTTATTAAATACAGTTTTGCTAAATTGACTTAGTTGTGATTTCCCTCTCTGCATGAAAGTTCAAAATGAGCATAAATGAATGCAGTATTAACAAGAATGTTTTAATGTAGACACATAGAATCATCATACTGCTGTGATTATATGTATCAAGTTCATTCAAGGCTAAGGCAAAATATCGAGATATATATTGTGTATCGCGATATGGCCTAAAAATATTGAGATATTAAAAAAAAGCCATATCCCCCTGCCCTACCTGGAATGATACCCAACAGAGACAATGTGGTTAGGCCTAGGTTGATAACAAATTTTGCTTGACAACCTATATTGTCTCACAAATTATTGACGATAAAAAAATATATATTGTTTGCAATTGTTGAGACCTAATTAAGCAGTGATGTAATAATAATAATTATATATATATATATATATATATATATATATATATATATATATATATATATATATATATATATATATATATATATATATATATATGTGTGTGTGTGTAATAATATGTAATCCAAATAATGCATGTAAACCTTTAAAACACAATAAAATGGTTTCTCATTCATATGTTTACCATTGTAATTGGAAGATCAATCATTTTTAATTATCTTAAACAGGTCAACAACTAAAATGGACTAACAAATGTTTACCAAAAATTGCATTTCACTAAATACTGAACATCTTAAAAAGCAATTGTTTTGCAAAGTTGGAATAACTGGCTTGGGTGGCTTGTCTTTTCTTTCACTTTTTTTCCACTTTCCACTAAATGTGATATTCTAATATGCTTGTCCTTGTTGATGTGCTTATTTTTCTCATTGACATTTCCACACAGGGATATTTGGCATTGCAATCATATTCTTTTCCCTCGCAATTTTGGTTCCTTTGCAGTGCTTCTTGATAGTGAGATACAACTCGCGAGACTCAGTCCGTGCATCCTGTGTGTGAGCTCGCAGTCCGGCCTCCATCCACCGAGACAAAGATTGTGGATGACTTACAAAAGAGTTCACTCTGTTCATTTAAATTCTGCTACTGAATAAGTGTGCTTAGGTGCTCAGAACGATAAACAGAGGGAACCTTCATGCGCAGTGTTTGATAGCAAGTGACGAAGAAAACAAACCTACATGGGGGATTGGGAAAACACATGTCTTAGCAGGACTAAGTATCTGAATTCAGCACCATTAAAGCTTAACTGGGTTATTACAGGAATGTGAGTTACCACTAGAACTTGCTGGTCAAAAAGATTTAAAAAAAATACAGAATATTACTCATCCTCAGTACTGCATGGTCAATACCCACAGGCGCCACAGCAAGGGCATTCACACGTGCAAAAATTCAGAAGTGACAGTTCCGGTCATCTCTTTATTCCCTCAGACACACGTGTATATTTATGTATACTGGTAGAGGAATACTTTCCCAACGACGGCCAGCCCTCTGAATCCACAGGGATAATTGATTTTTGCTTCGTCTTTTTTTTTTCTTTCCTTGAGAGGCGCTTGGCAGGTTTTTAACCTAACACTCTAACCTGTGTGTTAATGCATAAAGAGACACCGTGTCCCATTGATCCATTGGTGCCGCCAGAGTATCTTCAAATGTCTGAGAGGGGAAAACAACCAGGGAGGATTGTGATAGAAAGATAACAGATTCACAAGGAAAACTTTTTTTCTTTCTTTTTAGTCAACAAATAAATATTAATAACAAAATACGAGTAAATTATTCATTTTGGTTGCCCACTTACAAGGTCAACAAACCATAGGTGCTATTTTATCAAAACAAAACTAATTAGGTAACTAAAAAGTTGCAACTTGTAACTGTGGGTAGAAGTAGTGAAAAAAATACCCCCTACCCTCAAGTGAAGCACATGCTGTCGTCTAATTTTTATTTAAAAATAATAATAAGGATTAATAATACATTAAAGAAAACTCAAGCCATAAAACATAAGTATTTTTAATATGAGTCTCCCTGAATCAAGAGCCTCTATTGGCAACAGCAAGCAAATTGCCAGGCAAAGCATAATTACTGGAAGGTCAGTAGGTATTATTCACAGTCACTTTAGTTTACCACATTAATACCTGACAGAATTTTCGGCTAAAAATATAAATTCCATCCCCATATCTCTGTCCTATTCTGATTTAGATGGATGAAGAATAATTAACTCTAATTATTCAGATCACTTAAGGCACTTTCTAGATCCACAAAAGAGATATAGCCACGTCTGTCAGCCCACTTCAGCTGCTATCATATAAAACGATCCAATAACTTGACCAATGACAACATGAGGGGGGGGAAAGAAAAAAACATCCCTGCTGCTTTAGCTGTTCCCTCTACCCTCTTAGCTCCACCCCGCACTACCTCTGAGGGTCTTAAGGAAGCACACTTCCTTTAAATTCACCCATATGCAAATCGTAAAATGTGATTTGCATTTTAAAGTATTTAACTCCCCATATTTATTGAGCTTCGAGGCCTTGCTGATCACTGATTTATGTGCTTCCAGCCCTCGTATTTCCATATTTTGTGTGTGTTTTTAACGACTGTAATAATTCAAATATGCAAGAAGTTGTTCTTTGAACGATATCTTTAATTATATCCTTAAAGCATCGTTTCTTTTAGCCTTCTTTTCCTCATAGCTGAGATTGTTTGAGAACAAAACACTGTAGGACAATAAATTATTATGTGTCATCTGACATTGAGGAGCAAATTTAGAAGTGGTTACCTTATGTATGGAGAGACATCTAAGTGTGTTTCCCCTACTCTAAAGCCGCAAACAGACTTGCAGCACTCTGCCGTACGGGCTTTTGTGTGACCTTGTCCCCAAACCCTTTATTAATAGTGACATTCTTTCACCTCAAATCCAGTCTCAGATAGTAAAATTTGTCTCTTATGTGCAAAAAAAAAACAAACCAAAAAAAACCAACCCATGCATAAAAGGAAGACCTTCCCCCTCTGTTTTGCCGCTAACACAGAAAGTTTCTCTGTCACCTCTCCTTATTACAGTTGTCAGAATCGCTGGGTGCTCTTATGAAAGCAGTCGCCCTCCGCATGATTAAAAGTGGCGGGTTCCCACCACCGTTTGGCCTATCAGCGCAAGTGAACAGCCGTCAAATATGTCTGCAGTCCTCCTTGCCCGTATTCACTTTGTCACCTCTGCACGGCATGGAAACTTTTTTCGAATAATTGCTCACATGCTTGACTAATAGATTAGATTAGTGATGTTTGGTTGCAAAGGGGTAAAGGGGACGTTTCATTACCGTGTTCACTTGGTAGGCTGCATACTGAGAGAGTCAATATGAACAGATAAAACGGATTAATTAATAAGAGAGTCTTCACATTAGACCTTTGACCTAATGAGCTACACAACAGCATGATGCGTTAGAAAGTATGGCGCTAATCAGTTTGCATGTCGGAGACGTCATCAACATAATTTAGAAAAACATTTAAATTAACAATGCATTACTATAGAAAGTAATAAAGTAAACTTAACTATTTGTATTACAATAATTTGCATTTTACTGTGACTGTATGGCACATGCATGAGAAGCAATACCTGTGTTTAAGCGCAATCCTACACACACACACACACACACACACACACACACACACACACACACACACACACACACACACACACACACACACACACACACTATTTTGAGGACAAATAATCATTATTTGACGAAATGTTCATTAAAAATCCAAGTAATTAAAAAAAGAAATTATAATAAATTGTGTTTGGAAACAATTGTATCTGAAAATGAGAGCAAAGCAATTTGTCCAGATTTTTTTCTCTATAAATTAGATAATCAAAATACTACAACTGGACTTTAAGGTCATTGTAGTTTTAAATAAAGATTGCAATCCAAGAACATTAACACAGAGGCCATAGATGGATGGAATTTAACCTTAGATTCAACCATCACTACTAAGAGTCAACAACATATGTTACAATCTCACCCCCAACTCCTGAGACGTCTAACACAACACCTTCTACTCTGGCATTAAGCTTTAAGGCTCACTTTAGATATCTACACAGTGGTATTAAACGTGATCACTATGATTACATTCAATTAATAAATGTTATGGATATACACACATATATACAATATATACACGAGCACAGTAAACAAAGGTAATGCACACTAAATCCACACTGTGTTCTTGTATTTATGTTGATGCGGCAAAGGATAACAACTGAAAGTTAACATGAATTTGATTATATAAATATGGACAGCATATCCAAACTGGATTCATACCAGTACATAAAATTACCAGGAAATTGACAAAAATCTGGTTTAAAAAAAACAATCAACTGTGCCCCACTGCGAGTAGCTAAGTGGAGTTCACTATTCTCTGTAGCCTTCCAGACTTAAGGCTGTCTTATCGGATCCCAGACGGGTGTGCCAACATGGTAGTATCCAGTGCTCTCTACCTCCCCCGAAAGAAAAAGCGGTCAAAACAATAAGGAAACAAATCAGGAGGGTTTGTGCATTTGAAACCAATGGCCTGCTAACAATGACAAATTATTATAATCACCACACCCGTGATGGTTAGGCAAAGGTTCCCACAGAGAAAACTTTGTGAATTCTTATATTAAAATAATTTTAAATGAGTGTTGCTTTTATTATTTATTTCCTTATCCATTTAGTACACAGTATGTCTTTTGCCACCTTGCGTGCAGTCTCATCAGTTTATTTGATTACTTGACATATAAAAAGCAGGATATTAGTTGCTGAATTTTAAAGTATTATATTATTAAAAGAAAAAGAAAAAACATTAAGTGGTGGGATACAAACAAAGTCTAAATCTTCGCATGTGCAGCAATTATCCACTGGGATACGTTAAAGATTCCAAATGGTTCTTTTTTTTCCTCACAGTGGCAGTAGAATGACTCCCTTAAGATTTGATGGTTTGGAGTTGTTTGCATTTTTTTCTATGGAGTGATAAGAAACACCAGGATGGGAAGGCAGCACCGAAGGGGGGTTTAAAATCAAGCGCTGTAGCTGTACGACCTCAGAAAAAAGTATGGCTCCTCAAGGTGGGTTAAACAAAGCAAAACACAAAAATACACAAACACTGAGGCCATGCTCATCCCTGGTCCTTTTAACTGGCTAACCTGCTCTCTTCATTAGGTTGCTGTGGGGACTTATCATTGTAGAGTCTTTGTCCTTGCCGTAATTGCCCTCTCGGCATGTCAGCCCACACCACCACCATCAGCATCATCATTGTAGCCGCCCCACACCCTGCCAGCCAGCCAAGCCAGCATCAGCTCCTTCGTGACAGGCCCGGTGAGACAGCAGAGCGGGGAGCCTCTCCTGAGACCGGCAGATCAGCCCCTAAGGTGCACCGTTATAGAGAGGTTTGCCCTAGTTAAAGCAGCACCAGCAGGGACGCCCCGACAAACGCAACATTAGCACTGCCAGCTTCCAACTCTGCCCTTTTACAACTCCACTCCACTGTGGCTGTCTGCGGACAGGTGTGTTAAGATCTACTATAGGGATGTCCGATAATGGCTTTTTGCCGATATCCGATATTCTGATATTGTCCAAATCTTAATTACCGATATCAACCGATACTGATATATACAGTCGTGGAATTAACACATTATTATGCCTAATTTGGACAAACAGGTATGGTGAAGATAAGGTCCTTTTTTTTAAAATTAATAAAATAGAATAAGATAAATAAATTAAAAACATTTTCTTGAATAAAAAAGAAAGTAAAACAATATAAAAACAGTTACATATAAACTACTAATTAATGAAAATGAGTAAAATTAACAGTTAAAGGTTAGTACTATTAGTGGACCAGCAGCACACACAATCATGTGTGCTTACGTACTGTATCCCTTGCAGACTGTATTGATATATATTGATATATAATGTAGGAACCAGAATATTAATAACAGAAAGAAACAACCCTTTGGTGTGAATGAGTGTAAATGGGGGAGGTAGGTTTTTTGGGTTGGTGCACTAATTGTAAGTGTATCTTGTTTTTTATGTTGATTTAAAAAAATAAATAAATAAAAACAAACCGATAATAAAACAAAAACGATACCAATAATTTCCGATATTACATTTTAAAGCATTTATCGGCCGATATTATCGGACATTTCTAATCTACTATAATATTACTGTATTAACATATTAATATGAAGGTTACAGCATTTAAATTGTAATGTCCATTACAAGAGGCCCATGCCTTCCAGGGCCTCTATTTTATGATTTGTGGATTTTTATTCTTCGGACAGAATAAAAAGTAAAACACTGGCAAAAAGGTGTAATCTGTCCCATGACAGTTTTGACCACAAGTAACATTTAGAATGATACACTCATAAATATCCTATTGTAGATTTTTATTTTTTACAAAAAGTTACAAAAATAACTTGTATGATTAGATGTCACTGACCAAGGCACGCTGTACTCCAAAGTCTGTCGAGAAGCGTGGACGAACTGCACACTGCCCAATTTGTCAATGTTGTGTATGCTGGTTCTGTTCATTACCATTATATGTTAAATGCACATGTCACTTTTTTTGGAATGCATGTAAAAATATAAGCATGCTAGCGAAAGACACATAATTAATGCAGAGCATCCACTTCATTGCCAACAATAGTCAGTCACAAAGTGCAACTGCAATCCTGGTAGTTTTCTAGCAAGTTGAATGGCGCCATCTAATGCTGAGTAAAGATACCACAAGTCATCTGCATGGATCTGTGTCTCAAGATTGAATTCCATGAGAGAACGTTGTTTTTTGTGTGTTTTTCTTGAAGCTTGTGCAGCCTGCAAACGTTTCAGTAATCACATTTTGCTGGGGGGGCTTGAGAGGCAGGGCAGATTTTGAAATGACCATAAAAGGGATGAAAGTGAACCACTTAATTTGAAATTTAACTGTAATAGACACAGCTATCAGTGTTGCACCATAACCCTGACCTCTGTTTGTTTTGCTGAACTAACAGAATAAATGAATAAATGCCTTCTCTTCACACAGCCAGCTCTTCCTCATCAGAGGCAATGCTTTTTTTCCTCTCTTCCTCAAAGGATAATTGATGTGTCAGTGTTTTTACGGTTGGACGCAGGGGTACAGACCTATAGTTCCTTATTTAGGGAGTCAGTGGTGCAAGGGTTTAACATGGTACAATGTGAAGGGTTCGCATAGATATCATGGTTGACAATAAGGCCTGCATTTGTGGTCATCGGTCTACATATTTTTCCTGCAGGCCAGATAGGAAGCAGGAGGGCAAGCATACCCAGACCGAAACTTTCTCCTTACATCATTCTTTTTTTTTTTTTTACCTCCTCAGGAGTGACCGTGTTAAGGGTTTATACCTAATTTGGAGACAAATCTGATTTATTAGCTCAACTACGAGGGACCACAGCAGATGAAGGCGGAAAAAAAAAGTGATATGCAGCAATACGCTTTAATAACTTTGGTGCATCTTTAATACGCACACATTTTAAGTGGACATGGTTTCCTTTCATTAAAAATACAGGAATGTTTTGTATACGTCAACATTATCTACATGTCAAGACACAAGCAGACCACACTGTCTTTCTGTATCGCTACATCCATCCATGGATGCCACCAACAAGCCTTGAGTGTTCTTCTGGGGTATTTTATACCTCCCACGAGACCTAAGACAGTGAGATGTTGCTATAGCACTCAGAGGATCCCAGCCAAGGACATAGGCAGCATCACTCAGCTCCCCATTATTTGCTCATATTTAAAGCTGGGCGGCGAAGGGGCTACCTGAGGGGCTGCAGTATATACAGAGAAGGATGGGTGATTTCAAAGTTCAACGGGTGTGCTGAGCAACTGGGAACTAAAAGAAGATGCTGCTCAGGCACACGGAGAGATAAAGAGGGGATGTGAGGGAGGGCTTTATGTCAGCCCAGTGATATGAGCACTTTTATGGCCAAGTATTTTTTCTGATGTCAGAGCTGGAGAAGAAATCACCATAAGGTTGCAGACTATGAATATTGCTGTTGAGGGCCCATTGCGGCTGGTCCTGTTTATGGTTGACTAGCAATCAGCCGCCATATAAGACCCACAACCCCTCATCCATCCATGTCAGCAATTAATCAATTAAACAGGCAGTCGGGGAGAGTGGGATCGTCTAGGTGTGTTAATACAATAGCCGGTTCAGGTTGATGTAATTTCATCACTAATGCCACCCATTCATCACAGCTTATTATCTGTTTCACATATGGTCAATATCGTTTCATACATCTGAGAATCATGCCGATCTTCTGATATTAGGTCTGAAAAATGGTGCCACATGATAGTCTGCAGAGTAGAACGCCAAAGTTAACAAAAGGGAAACCTTGTGCTACTAAGTGAGAGTAGTAGTAGCAAACAGATGTTTTGTTGTCTGAAGAAACCATTGACCATTTCAAAACTCTGAACACATCTGGTGGCTTACTAAAGTGTTGTTAGTCTATCAATAAAGAGTACACATAATGCAATAAATGATCATCAAAACAGACAGCACACACTTGCTGGTACACCTTAAGGGCTGAATTACATCTGTAATATCACCTTTGTATCGCATTAAGGATATTACAACTAGGACGATAAAACGATATCAATATATATCGCCATAGACACGTACTCGATATCAATGTAAAAATAATTTTGATAAAAATGTTCGAGATATATATATATATATATATATATATATATATATATATATATATATATATATATATATATATATACATATATATATATATATATATATATATATATATATATATATATATATATATATATATATATACACATATATATATTTTGGTCAGAAGAAACCGGAAAAATGAAGGATGGTTGGTTAAATTGACAAAGGCATTCAGCATGGTAACTTAGCAACTTAGTGATCAGTGTGCAATGGGAGGAACACTATCAACTATCATGCTCGGTTGTACCATCTTGTTGTCTCACTGTTGATTCTCTGCATGGAGTGAGAAGAGAAAGTAAAAATGAGTGCTGCAGAGAGCAAATAAATTGTTGATGAAACAGGAAAAGTCACCTCGGCAGTATGGTAGTTTTTTTAGATTTTTTCAAATGGACCATAGTGCTTTGGCGCACTTATCTTTTCTTTTTAACACTCGTCCGCTTCGTTTTCGGATGTATGGAAACAACAGGTAGGAACTAAAGTGCAGGACTGTATAAATAAAATACATAAAAAAATATAACAAAAGAGCTACTTTAAAATAATAATTTGGTGCAGTTTTATTTAAATAATAATTATTGCATAACATAAATGCATTTCCATACTTAAATAAGAACACCAGACCAAATTAAATGTTACACAGACCACGTAAACCTGAAAACAAATTTAATCTTATGTTTCTCTGTTTAAATTTTCACACTTTGCACTATTTTCTTACACTTTATTACACATTTCTTACATATTCCTTATTTGTTTCACCTTAATTTAATTGTTAAGTGTTTATTTGGATTTTAGAATTTTGTTTACATTGATTGCCTGAGTGTTTCCAGGGTCGTGTTGACGTTTCCTTCCTTTCTAATTTAATAGCTGAGGGGATTGTAATCAGAGTTACAGTACATTTGAAATAAAAATGCAAACATTTAATGTATTTTTCTCTATGTCCATATTTCCCATAAGTCATAAAAAATATCAATAATTATCTATATCGATCAATATAAAAAACTAATATCGTGATAGAGTTTTCAGCCATAACTTTAGGCCTAATTACAACTATAGATAAAATGAACTCTCCACATTCTTTGTAGCTTTAACAGCTAATGTTCTTCAGTGAGGACTTTGTAAACTGTCTAAAATGTTTTCACAAGAAGAAGAATCAAATTGACAATATTTGACAGTGTATTACTAGTTAAGACTAATATTTGTCATTTATATCAGCAGAGCTTTTCAGCCTAATTGTGGCAATGGCTGATTGCATTTTACACCTGGATGCCCAATAAAAATGGCAGTTGCACAGACAGATAGAATAAAGAATCAAAGGGGAAACACAATAATAATAAATAAATAATAACACAAAGTCAAATAGAATGGGCCAAAGAAAATGAAAAACTACGTGGCAGCTTTTCATCAGGGCATTCATTTTTTACAGAGAACCAGTATGTCTTGTAGCTGCGTCATTTTATAAAAACAACAAAAACAATATTTTAAACAACTTTAAAAGCCACCTAAAAAATATTAAAAATGTATAAGTACAAGTTTGCAAACCAGCCTAATGTTTTGGTTTGCAGATAGAAACCATCCGCCCGGATATCAATAAAGTTAGTAGTCAATCTGATGGGTCGGAGGAGCCTATTTCTCAGGTTGGAGGAGCCTATTTCTCTTAACCCATCAGCGGGACTTTGTGTCAACCATCCAGTCCCGTAACCTCTCTGTCGTTTCTTTCTTGCTCCTGGTGCCATCTTTATTTGCACTAGTCCACTCTACATATCTCCCTCCTTTTCTCAAGCAGCTGACTACTGAATGCACAAGTTATTCTCCCTCCACCTTTAACTTTCCTTTTCTTCACTTTGCTGAGCAGGGATATTTTATTCCTCCATCAAAGATGCATCCTATCAATTAAGTTAAATTACTCCTGCCTGCCAAATATTCCCTGCCTCTATGGGTGTCAACAAAGAAATACATGACTGTGAACCTCCAATGGCACGGCCCCGACACTTAAACATGAGTTACAGCCTTTCCAGTGCTATCCATGGGCAGATTACCAGACACTTTGGGCTGCTGCAATGAAGCAATGTTTCTTTGCTTTCACCCAGCTCTTTAATAAGTGCACGATGGATGACTCTCACATTTCTGACAATGAAAGGACTGATATTTTAATTACATACCCGTACCTTTTTTTCATCGACCTTTCTCATCATCGTTTAATTGCTGTTGTTAATCACTCATTAAATGTTATTTTTCTATTCCTTCTCCGATATACTTATAAAACCATTTGCTTCGTGGAATGGATTTTTCACTATAATTCCTAAAACAATTCCACCGCTTGATGTGTTCAAAGTGTATTATTGTATAAGTGTGTGAGGTGAGGGGAGGTATATAATTTTTTTCAGATAGACCATTTTATTAATAGGTTAAGCTTATTTCTAAATCAATAATTAGCATATTAAACAATGTTAAGATCTTCAGTGCCCACCAAAGACTATACAAACTTTAAAAAAGAGAAGCTACTTCCAAGCCAATTGCATATTTCAAAGTTTATTTTCCATCCATGTTTATATTATTATTATTATTACTTCTATTAAATAGAAATGTGGTGATTATAAAGTTCCAAGGTTAACGTTCTGGGAGCACTAACTGAGATAGTTATTAAAATAGGACTGGCATGATGCAGAATATTTCTCTCTTTGTCTATGGCGCTAAGTAAATGCCAATTTGCAAAACTTCCTTTCAAAAGACTGACTAGGCTGAGTTAAGCTCCCTTATGTCCCTGTGTGTATAATTTTTAAACAAATACACTATTTGTATTACTTTCACAAAATGAATTGCATTTTTGTAGGTAACACTCTAAGGCCAAAGTCCTGTCACACTTTTGTATGTTGTCCTTATACTAGGACATACCACATTCAAGTAAAGTGTTTCGATCAAGTTCAAAAATCAAGAATTAAAGCACATCGCGAGTTACACTTACTTAGCGATTCTAGCAATTGTTCTTGGGTTTTTTTCTTGCCGTGTTTTTCCCAAATGCTATGCGTGTATTGGTGTGTTTCTATTGTAAAAAACATTATTTTTACAAACATCAGCCTAAGGCTACTAAACACATCTAATCCATTATGCTGCACTTTATCGTGTTATGGGGGTAACGGGCTGTAAAGCTGTCTCGGTCATAAAGAGCGATCACAGAGTACCGAGTCAACCCAGAACACCAAGCTCTCCGAGCCATACACTGCCCTTGTTATCATCAGAACTGCTCAGTCACATACTTAACCTTTCCAGACCAGCCGTGCTGCATTATTTTCCAAATGACCTTTAGTGTTACTCATTTCATTTCCAATAATGGTGTACTAAATCCACTTAAATGCATCAGAGCATAATGTGTTTATTTTGGTGAAGAGGACAGCAGAAACTGAAAAGGACCATGCTCCCAGACACGCATTCAGTGAAAAAAAACATTTACATCTTTTCCAGGGCAGGGATGATGTTACGATCCTAATGTTTGAGAAACAGGTATGATTTACATTATCTAAACCCAAATTAAAGTGATACATAGAACTAAATCTAAAGAGATAGTTTAAAAAATGTCAGGTATTTTACCTTTATGTTAATTAAAACAATAAGTAGCTATATCCCATAGCCACTTGTATTATTTTACATGATTGATAGTATTGTATTTACTGTATGCAGCCAGATTAAGGTCAATACAAAATAAAACTAATAATAATAATATCATGAAAAAGGTTGAAAATAATACTATATATTGTGCATATAAAATGCAACAACACTGAAAACTAAGCGGCACACCACCGACAAAATTGCTATGCTTGCAAAGATCAGAGAGTTTAATGCTATATGAGGAAGAAGGGGTGGGGGTGGAGGGATTTTAGTAAAATCACTAATGTACGCACTGATTACGTGTAACTCAAACACTGTGTGTGTTGTTCTATATGCCTGACAGGCAGTAATTTGGTGTATTATATTCTGCGGTTTTAATTGCACGCCACCATCGTGTCCCTCTGACACGTTATGAAGTGATGATGTACAATTATTTCGGGGCGGCGGAAGATCAGTGGAGTGACATTATAATCATCCTCATAGGGATCCTTCTCTTCATCTGCAACAACCATTAATGTTTAAATGGGAGGAAGCAAAGAAGGGGGGTGAAACATAAAAATAGTTCTCAGGGAGTTTTAACCAGAATCTGTTGGAGGATTATAGAGAATCACGTCAAAGGAGAAGGAGAGGGGTGTGGATAGACAATAGAGGGTCTGAATTAAGTGACGGTTTCTCTGGATAAGCAGCAAGTTAAGATGCTCCTCTACTGTCAGTGCCAGGCCTCACACTTCTCATACAGGCCCGGGCATTAAGGCACATTACAGCGGATGAGCCACGCAGGGCGGAACTGATGGGCTATTCTGGGAACAGACCAGGCAATCTCAAAAGACAGGGGGACATAAAAACCCTGACATGAGCCAGCCCCATCCTGTTAACAGTCAAATCACATACCCAACATGAAATCATGACTATAAATGTACATATTCTAACCCTTACTAAGTCAAAAGACCTAACACCAGAGTGGGAAGAAGCCTGCTTTACAAGGAAGACACACTAATGCAAGGTAAACTCTCGAGTAGTAAGCAACAGTTTCTAAAGTTTTGCTCAATTTCCTGAAGTGACACTTGGAAACAAGCAGTTTATGACTCATAATAATAAAAAAGCATTCCACATGAGAACAATCCTTGCCTTTGATGGTGGTAATACTAGTAAGGCCAGGGCCGAGGGCTGATATTAAACCAATGCCTCAAAGCATTTAGATTGTTTATGCATAATTTAACACCTACAACAGCAGTGGATGTCCGTCCGGACCAGAGAGCAGGAGGGTAAAAAATGCTGAACGCAGGACCTTTCTGGTAGATGATGGAGTAGAGTAAAAGGAGGCTCATTAAATGACCCAGCCCCACTGTGGACAAAACACGCTGGGAGGAATACACAAGAATCTACCATCTCACATGCTGGTGGACTTTTTTTAACCAATTAAATATGAGAAATCTTATCACGCTTACTAACAGCCAATTTGTGTTTTCTGCTGTTGTTGCACCTTAGGAATTCTTTATAGGCAAATTAAAAACAGAACTCTTTGTTGTAAAATAAAGACTTACTGATATGCAAATAGATGATATCACTGATAAGCATGCCTGCGAAGGATGTGAGCATAATGCCAGGGTGAGTTTTAGGGGTGATGAGCGAGACACCAACCCGCTCTGGTGTGATTGACAGCATGGTCAAGGGTTCCAATCTGTCCTGGCCCTGCATTAGCATTTCTTAATTAAATGCCACAGCAATATGATCTTTAACTATCAACATCTTCCTCGCTCCTGATAAGACATCATTTCCAGGGGGCAAAAGCTAAAATCAAGTGAACGGCTAAGAGCCAACATAACCACTCACTCAGCATCAGGACTGAGGTAATCTTGTGTGCTGATGTCTCACAAGAGAAACAAAGCATTCATTGAATAACGCAAAACAACTTAATGTAACAGAACTGTAATGAAGTCATTAGTAATCATAGAGGAAAATACAGATCTTAAATGCGCAATAATCCTACATTTCTAGGTATACCAAAATGTGGAATCACGTTATACATTATACCTGCAATGTGGTCATCCATTAGCGATGCGCTATCAATTCGGATTAAAGATAAATCATCAAACAGGAAAAGTTGGGGCTGTGTGCATGTGCGGTTCTGGCTTTAATGAGGGTGTTTCTTTGTGTTTGCTGCTCTTTATTCAAGACGAGGGATGGCCTGGTGATCAGTCAGTAATGAAAGCACACATAGGGCCGATTTGTCACCAATGGCTAACTCTGGCAGCACATGGCTGCTCCGTCTGCATGATTTGTGAAACCAGGAGCTGTATTTAGTAGTGCCATTTAAAGACATATTGTAGAACTGTTCCATATGTACATGTGTGTATGTAAAGTGTCACATTTGCAGCACTTGGGAGAGGAGAGGGTGTTCGCTGGAGGGCTTGTGAAACATGAGCATTTCTTCTCATTAAAGGAAAAGCCATGTTTAAACCAAAGCTTGTTTGCTCCGGCTGTAATATGTTTGCAAACATCAGTTGGAGCAAATGAACACATTCACTCAGCTCTGCTCTCGTGGAATAAACTTGGCCTACAAATGAACTAAGTGGAACCGTTCACAGAGAAATACGCAGAAATACACAGAGAGAAAAGTAGTATCGTTACATATGTCCTCATCTTCATAAGTCTAGAGACACATAAGTTTGATGGTTAAAAACTGCAAACACAACAATTAAGTAGTTATCCAACTATGTACTGTATTACATCTCAACGCAAGCATTTGAACTCGACTAGGCAGTGTGGGGCTGTATTGCGAAAGTAAAACTAGTTGAATAGACTGTAATTACAAGTAGGTTTATATAAGGGACATTTGCGCCACAGAAAATCTGAACTTTGTGTTTAGACCACAGGAACTATTACCTAAATGTAGTTTCTGGGTAATATATTGGAAGGATCGCAAAGGCTTTTGCTCTCTCATGAGTCCCTGTAATACTGATTAAATCACAAGCAAAGTTAGGTGTAGATCCTTTGCACTGAATATAGAATACACAGGCATTTTCTTGTACAGAAGTAGAGACTGGTAAGAATTAACTGAATGCTATACAGAATTAAATGTAGTTTGCATACAGACAGTCTGACAAACATTTGAAACTTGGAAAATTGTCTTGCACAATATTTTTTTACACTTTTACGGCAGCAGGAAATCACATTGGATGCAAAATATAGCTATTTTAGCCATTAGATCTTAAGACTCTACACTCAGATCGCCAATGACCTGATTATGCCAAATATCAATATGTCACATAAATTGGAAAATAGTAAAGTTGCTAAACCTGAAACTCACCCACAGATGTCACATTTGTACTCTCGCATGCCTAGGTGTCTCTTCACGTGGTTCCTGGCATCTCCCAGCTGAGCAGTAGCAAAGTTGCAGATCTTGCAAAGAAAGGGCTTGGATCCTGTAAAGTTGGAGATTGACATTTGAAGCATTAACACCTACACAAATTTAAAAAGGGGTACTAATACAGCATCACCACTGTCTAGTGTATGACTGCCATTACTTCAAATTAACCAAAGATTGATTTCAGAATCATAAAACCAGATGTCCTCAATGTAAATGATGTAAAAATTAAATATCTCTTCTTTTACTCTCCATCCATTATTGTCATTCACTCAAACTCTTACCTACTCGTCCTTTACATGTGGATGTGTAAATTGGATTCTAAAAGGTCAGTGCAAAAACATAAATCAATTATATGTATGCCCACTATCAACCATTCCATCATTAAAGGGCTAATCACTCAGGCAGGCTGCAAAGGGAGGTTTCTTCCTAATTATTGTCATTAATAAGTCCAGAGGGGGGAAGGCACATTGAGAGAGTGGCATCTGATGACCATCCTTCATTTAAGAGAAGGGCTATGAGGGCTCGTATCTACAGTATTTAGTATTGGCGCATAAATATCTAAATGACTCAGTTGAACTTTAAATCATCTGCTACACATCTTGATGTGTTTGCAAATATTTGCATGTACTACAAGAACAAAATGACTTCCTCAGTTAACATACAGGAAAGCTTCCACTCTTCGAGTAAGAGTTTCTACATGATTTTAGAAAAACATGTTAGGGAATTAAATTCAATAAGTAAAACATTGGGATTGGTCAGACAATGTTGGACGAGAGAGCCTGGCTCTTTTTTTCTGCTCATCCCAAAATGTTTGCAGGGGTTTAGGCTTCCCCCATCATTTTTTACAAAACGCATCAAAAGCATAAAATCTAACTAAGCTTGCGCTAATTGTTTATGACCGTGTACATGTACTTAATATGTTCTTCAATAAAACATTAGGTTACAATTATTTTATCAGAACCACTAATTATATTTTGATCAATTAGTTTTCTTCTACACATATACAGTACATTGATAACCCTTTCAAATACACATGCACAATCAAATAAGATTATGTCCTTCTTGACAACTATAATCTCTCCATCCGATATATATTTATTTGTATGACAGTAGGCTTTCAATTCTGTAAATGGTAACCAATCCCAGGATCAAGCCTACAACATACTATGTTTTCTAAATTGTGAGTACTTAAAATAAATAAGCACTTTGCTCCTGCATTGCCATCCTGATTGTTTTATTTGGCCGGATTTACATACGTTTTCCAAGAACTTTGCTGCTGTGATTATGCAAAAAAAAAACATAATGGGTCGCAAGAATGTTTTAGTTTTTGAAAGTACTATCATCAAGAAATAAAAGTCCCCAAATATTTGGTGGAAAATGGGTTTCTTACAAAGTCAGAATGGATTATGAATACATCCTATCCCACGGTTCCTGACATGTATATACGGTAATTAAAATTGAAGAGGAACCAAACCCACTGATTAAGCAGTCTGTCTCTATTTAGTTTGTCTATATAGTGTATTTATTGCAGGCAGTGCAGGCCAATGCTTGGAAGTACAATACTACTGGGGCTGCCTTGTATGATATCCACGTTCACATCTCTGAGCAAAACGACACTCTCTACAGGTGAATATCCCGAGACATTCTGCAATATTTATTCTAGGGGCTGCTAGTGAATTGATTAAGCACTTTGTGTAGATTACTAATTCATTCAGTCACGGTTCACTGGCTGTGAGCTGGAAGTATGACACATTGAATCTTAAGCCGGTAACGAAGATTGAAAGGCAAGCCTGTACTAACAAGGCCCATAAACACAGAGGGTGGGAGGGTTTACACATAGTCTGCAAAGCCTAACGCATCATTTCAAATGTCCATACTGTGCATGCAAATATTCAAAACAGTCACCCAGCCAAATCCTTTTATCTGTGAACGTAACAACACATTCTTACTTTCATGTAAAGTGATTTTTAATGTATTTTGGATTACACCAGTGTTTTTCAACCATATTTGAGCCGAGGCACATTTTTTGCGTTGAAAAAATCTGGAGGCACACCACCAGCAGAAATCATTAAAAAACAAAACTCAGTTGACAGTAAAAAGTCGTTGTCGCAATTGTTGGATATGACTTTAAACCATAACCAACCATGCATTAATATAGCTATTGTCTCAAAGTAGGTGTACTGTCAAGACCTGTCACATCACGCCGTGCCTAATTTGAGTTTGTTGGTGTTTTCCTGTGTAGTGTTTTAGTTCTTGTCTTGCGCTCCTATTTTGTGGCGTTTTCTCTTTTTTTGGTATTGTCCTGTAGCAGTTTCTGGTCTTCCTTTGAGCAATATTACCCGCATCAACTTTGTTTTAGCAATCAAGAATATTTCAGTTGTTTTTATCCTTCTTTGTGGGGACATTGTTGATTATCATGTCATGTTCGGATGTACATTGTGGACGCCGTCTTTGCTCCACAGTAAGTCTTTGCTGTCGTCCAGCATTCTGCTTTTGTTTACTTTGTAGCGAGTGCAGTTTTAGTTTCGTTCTGCATAGCCTTCCCTAAGCTTCAATGCCTTTTCTTAGGGGCACTAACTTTTTGTTTATTTTTGGTTTAAGCATTAGACATCTTTTTACCTGCACGCTGCCTCCTGCTGTATCCGACATCTACATAGCAATTAGCTCCTGGCTGCCACCTACTGATATGGAAGAGTATTACACGGTTACTCTGCCAAGCTCTGGACAGCACCGACACTCAACAACAACACATAATTTTCAGACTATAATTACTGGTTTGCAAAAAACATTTTTAACCGAAATAGGAGAAATTAGATAATCTCCCACGGCAAACCAGACTATTTCACGGCACACTAGTGTGCCGCGGCACAGTGGTTGAAAAACACTGGTTTACACAAAAATAAAACTACTCGTACAATATGCACTTTTACATCTAAATTCAAAGCCCAATTTCCCATAAATACAGGGGTACTGTACAAATTCAACCACAAGACAAACAGCACAACTGATCTGGGTCTCAATTGTGCTCACACACTAAATCTAAAATTATGATGGGATTGGGCTGAAACTGAGTCGTATGGATGGTTTGAATGAGACGTGGCACAAAAAAGATGTAACGTCCTGCAGTTCTCACATCTCATCACATTAATTAATACTTTACTAGTCCACTTAAACACCCGTCATGAAACTGAAATTGACCATCAATGCTGTGTCATGTTAAATTAATACTGCTATCCACACGGGGGGGATGGGGTCCCTCATATCCTTGATGAGACAGAGAATGACTAATTCATTTCTTGAGAAAGCACTAGAACATTGTGATGTTTAGCTGCATGTACATACACAACCTGGCACCTTAAGCCTTGCGTTTGATCGTCAACAGTAGATTGAGGCAAATAATTATTTGATCCGCTGTTAATTTTGTAAGTTTACACTCTTACACAGACATGGCATGGACAGGCCATGATTTGTGCTCTGTGGGAGATTCTACGGTACACTGCCCCGTTCATCAGCCCCTCATTGTGGTGAAGTCTTTCTACCCTTAGCAGAGAAGGAGCCGCAAAGCAGACTCTATCCACCTTCATATTTGACAGTAGGGGTGGTGTTCTTGGGGCAACAGTTCTATGCCACCAAACACAGAATCAAAATGATGCCAAAATGCAAAACGTTAGTCTTATCGACCACATTTCATTCTTCCAAGTCTTGCCGGACTCATTTGGGTGTTCATCTTGTACTACATGTGCCTTCTTGAGAAAAGGGACCTTGTGATCTAAATCCATTATGACAAAGTCTGTGACCCATAGTTGTCTTGGTGACTGTGTTTCCTTATTCCATGAGATCATTAACAGTGTTATCCAAGTAATTCTGGGCTGATTCCTCACATTCCTAAGAATTATCGTTACCCCACGAGGTGAGCGCTTGCATTGAGCTCCAGAGTGACGCTGATTGCCTGTTACTTGTCTTTGTTCTATTTTCCAAATTATCTCGCCAACACTGGTCTTTATCTCATCCTTATCTGTGTACTTTATGGTAGAGGAGCAATGATTCGAACGAAAATAAAAACTTGTTGCTGACTAATTAATTTGTAGCTAATATTGATATTGTCGCTCGTGTTTTTCCAGATGGAAACAAACATGCACAGGTTCGGCACGATTGGTGTTAAGCAGCAACAGAAGGAGAAAAATGGCTGGGGCCACTGGCAACAACATTTCTGGTGAAAACATGGAAAGTAAGTGAACAGATCACCCTAAACACGTCGAAGCGGTCCTTACTTTTCTTGAAATTATGTCTGTGATGAGGGAACATTTAAATCTAAGGCTTGTCAGACATCTGGATGATGTAGACTCTCCTCAGTAAGATACTGTAGCTTGTTCTACAGGTATCAGTAAATCTACTTTAATGCTTTTAATGCTGTTTTTAATGCCACTTGAAGAAAATATAATGCCATGTCTTACCGCATATAGGTATGATGTATGATGTATAGTCAAAATCTTACAACTGTCTGTTGAGACAAAATTGTAAGAACTTGGCAATGCAGTAGCAGCAGCTGACAGTTGTAGCAGTGACAGCAAAAGTTGCAGAATTTGACATTGTTAAGTGCCGCCTCCCTTTAATGGCCAACTTGTGATTAGCTAATAGCATGTGTGATTTTACCGCATTGATGCCCATTGAGCAAAGTTTGGAGAAGTATTAATTTATTCACTGTTCTGTTACAAACAGAGAACAACGAAATGGGATAAAACAGCTATTTTATGAAAAGGGGTAGAATTAAATAAGCTCTGCTTCTTCTTACTCCTTTTCGAACGTGCTGTAATGAAATAATATTTATGTATGTTCGAAATAAAGTGAAACTGAACTGAACTTAAATTGACTTACTGACCATTGTCCCAGTCTTACAATTTTATAAAACATGTTCCCTCCGGGTACTCTGGCTTCCTCCCACCTCCAAAGACATGCACCTGGGGATAGGTTGATTGGCATCACTAAATTGGCCCTTTAGGGCCATTTAGATTTATTTCCTTTTTGTTTCGCAAAAAAAAGATTAAAAAAAGGTGTTATTATTAGTTATTAATAGGCCCTAGTGTGTGAATGTGAGTGTGAATGTTGTCTGTATATCTGTGTTGGCCCTGCGATGAGGTGGCAACTTGTCCAGGTTGTACCCCGCCTTCCGCCTGATTGTAGCTGAGATAGGCTCCAGCACCCCCCGCGACCCCCAAAGGGATGAGCGGTAGAAAATGGATGGATGGATGGATGTTTAATGCCTCTCTGTACATCGAATGTAATGCCATTTTAGGCCTTAATTTTCGCAAAATCCATTTAATGACTTTTAATGGCCCCCAAAACCCTGTTGTGTTGACTAGCTCATACCAGAGAGACCAAATTGTGCGAAAAAAAGCTTTAACTATCATTTTAGAATAAGTCCGCCAGCGAACACTTTGTCGATATACCTGTGTGCATCTTTCTAAATACATCATCACAAACATTTTCATTTTGAGGAAGTTAGATAGCTATGGTGTTTTTTGTTTTTGTTTTTATTGCTTCTAATTTTACTGTCCTTTGTTTTCACACAAATTGGTTTAAAACGGAGAACAGTTTAATAGAGTTATTCTTTGTGTAACTATATTCCATCCATCCATCCTTTTTCTACTGCTTATTCCCTTCGGGGTCGCGGGGGGCGCTGGAGCCTATCTCAGCTACAATCGGGCGGAAGGCGGGGTACACCCTGGACAAGTCGCCACCTCATCGCAGGTAACTATATTCCTGAATTATGTAATCATCTTTGTTAATTAATACATATCTCAACCTGTTTTCAAAGGTTGATGGCTAAATCAGAGAAACTGAATAGGTTTTCACTTCATAATCCGATTACGGTAGTTGACTAATCGTTAAGATAGTCAATGACTAGTCGACTATAAAATAGTCGTTACTTGCAGCCTACTTTATGGGCACATAACCTGTTTGTGGGGGTCAAAGTATAAGTTGAATTTAGCTGACATCACATCCAGCTCATTAACAATGAGCAGTGGTGGACCAGCGAGCATCTGTTGTCATAGCGTTACGGGCAGCATTTTGCTTTTCTCGAAGGAAAATGCCCTATGCTTGCGTTGTTTTAGGCTGTTGGAACCTTTCAAATTGCGAAAAGTATAAATGTTTGTTCAGAGTTTCTCGAAAGGTAATCAAGAATGGCGAAACATGTTAAGATTTTCCGAAAGATGACGACAAAAATGTTACGCACTCCAGTCCAAGAAGGAAGAATGTTTGTTTGATATACTTTTAAAGTGTAGTATTTCCCTTTTAAGTATTATCTTCATATTATTTATAATTTATCTTGTTTCGGAGTTCTTAAAAACAAATTTTTGCTATGAGTGTTTTGTAAACTACCAACTCGGCAAGTCTGAATAAAAGAAATCAAATGTGATCAAAATCTAAAATAGATACGCTTTTACCAAAAGCAGCAATCATAAATGAAGCTTTCAGCACATACACAATGTTGAGATCTATAGTTATATTTTGGTAAAGACAGGGAAAAACATGCGTACTTGTAAACGGCACGTAGAACAAAAACAAGGCAATAAACATTGCTGTACACACAAATTCAATCATAAAATGCAACCTTACTCGAGCAAAAACGATGCATAATTTATCCGTGAGAGTCTTGATACCAATTTTCTTGACCCAGCCAAACACAAAGAAGTTGTAGACCTCTGTGCTTTTCCAAGTTTTGAAATTTGAAATTGATCGTTATTGTCACTGCCTTAGTCTCTCATTGTTTATCTACTAACAGTTATAGAAGTTGAAAATGTCATTTCATTATTTATATTTCAAAAATATGTATAACTTGCAAGATTTTGCCAAATCTTGCCAGCAGAGTGCTTGTATCCGTTTTTATTTATATAATGTTACATTGAATGTGCAAATGTGCATGTTTGTGATGTGGAGCCATTACTTTGATGTTCAGTCTTAAATCAGACAAACCCACTCAAGTGAAAAAAGTGACCAATTTACCTAAAAATGCAAATTCTAACCGTACGCTCAGTGGCAAAATGGAAATGTGCTCACGTTTCCTTTAAGGGACAAATTGACAAATCTGTGTGCAACCTCCCACTAGCTTCTTTTGATTTCAGTGATTAATCAAGAGGATAAAAACTAGGTCGTAATTAAAAGGATCTGGACATGCTCCCAGCCTGCAAACTGGCAGACCCCCATTGCGCTGCTCCACAGCCCCATAAACAAATTCCAAGAATAAATGACTGCCATATAAAAAGTAAATAACTCACTATAATGAGGGAACTTAAGCAATAATAACAACTGGCATATGCTGTCAAAATTTGGAAAAATTGTTGCTTTCCACTATAATGAAGGTCATAAATGACAGTGGAAACAACATTTCATGACCAAAAACGTAAATCCTAAGAATTAAAAACAAAAAGGTCAAACTAAATTATTTTGAAAGCTCAGAATGTGCCCTTGACCTGTTGGCATCTCTTAACACTTTGGAGTCACAGATTTCATTTCCTTAAGTAACACCGACTAGAAAAGAATTATGTTGTCAGGTATGAATTTATAGACACTATTATTAGGAGCAAAATAGCTGCTCATCTTTAATCTTGTATTTAACCTCTAATTCTTACAGCTTTGACCAGTTAAATATTAGAAGCTATCGACCAGATTTGGCATAAAAATACTTACAAATTAAAATGATTACTGTTGCAAGTACTTGTGATGCATTGCCAAGCTCAAACATGGACATAGGCCTTCTACAGACGCACAAAATGGATTACGGAACCCAAGTCTCATTAATGTTTGAGCAGAAGAGGGAATGAAACATTCGAGGCGGAGAAGGGCATTTATTGATGGTTCCCTCACATCTCATTCCTGCATTAAGTTGATTTTAAAAGCAATTAATACACATGGTCAGGGAGATGTAACAGAACACCGTATGTTCTTAACCTGTCGAATATTTCCCAGCCAATGCCCTGAGCAAGTCTCTGCTTTGCATTATAAATGACAGGATAAATCTTAATGGATTGGGGATAATCAACTAGCCATGAAGGCTGACATATACACACATTCACCAGGCATTATACCACTCACACACATACACAACTGTGGACATCTAGACACAAGGGAAATTAAAGGCTTTGAATACGTCTGCATTGATTACTTTAAATTATTAGCCCACCTCTCTTTGGACCTCCAATGCTTTTAGCCTCAGCGTTAACACATTTACAGAGACTTATTGACTATAATTACAACTGAGTCTCGGTAATGGACACATCAATTATGAGTCGCACATGTCTCTGACCATGCAAACGTTGCTCAGGGAATCCCAATCTGCGGTCCATTAGCGTTTCTCTAGCTGTTCTGAAGTCCAATCAGTCTTCACCGTCACCTGTGCTGAAACAGCTTTTACCTGGCTATGGCAAACAGGAGCTTCAGAATTGATGTGTGTCAAAAACAGGTTGTATCTGCCCCTTGCACCTATGAGTTATGTTTAACTTAAGATTTAGATGTATTTATCAAAATTTGGTAAATAACTTAATATTTGGCAGTAACACAAATGACCTCAAAGTGAGGGCAGGAAAATAAAAACATTGACATATTATTCCTCAAAAACTAAAGATTTAAAAAAAGAGGGGAAATATCCAATTAAAACCTACCTATCTGAAAGATAATTCTGTAAATGTTAAGGTTTAAAAAGTCAACACATTTTGCCTCAAACTTAAGGTCTAAAACACCCTTTCTTACAATCTTTGATTTACTACACAAATGCAAGATTTCCCTACACCAGCATTTTCATGGCCCAATCCACACTATGGTGCCATGGCACTCTCAGTTTATTTAATGGCTCTATCCAGTCTGCCGTGACATGGTACTAAAAGTTCAGCCCATCTGTATAATTGTCAGATTTTTACTTACATTAAAACAACTTGTCGGTTTCCGAGTAAGAGCAGCTTCTGATCATGCATTTTAATGAAGTAAAGAGCTATGACCTGCTTTTAAAACCAGAGAACATGCTAAAAACTATTGCGCAAAAATGTGAATTACTGTTTTTTGGCTTAAAATGTTATCACGATGCTCTGGGATGATGTTTTGTCCTTGCATGCAGACACACATGTTCACAGCCATGTGCTTACATTTTAAAGCAATCATAGTGTTTTTTGTAGTATTATAATCATAATTATTAGACTGCTCTTTGTCTAATTATGCTTTTAAGCTACTTTCAATTGTAGTTTTTCAAAAACAATTGACAAGGGACTTTTTTCAGATATAAATTAATAGAAAGACTGAAAAAAATCTATCAAGTCAAAAACATATCCAGCTTGCTCACTCTACAGTGTATCCATGCATAAAATAAATTAATTAATTAATCACTTCCCTTGCGAGCTGACAAATGATAGCCAGCGCACCTCGCTGGCCAGGCTAACTGCTCATAACCAGAGATGGGATTTATGGCACTCTGAAAGGAGCTTGATCTTAAAGAGGTGTTCCGTTCAAAGATCTGTTCAAAAAAATGGCTTGTTGTTATATTTTATTTTGAGAATTTTTTCACAAGTTACTCGTTTTTATGAAGGTAATAATCACTGGCAGATATTATAAGATACGACATGAATAATTCAGATGTTCACATATTCGTACTCTGTTTGTGGGAAATATTGTTAAATAGTATTAGAATTTCATCTGGGTTGTGTTTTCATGATAATCGTTCCATAAGGTGGTATCTTCTACCAATGCTTTGACAGTGACATCTTTGTTTTGAATTTTCTCTCACTTGAGAAACGTTGTGGTACAGTTAAAACTACACAATTTTCCAAAATTTTTTTAACAATACAGGAAAAATATGACCTACAAATAATATGTCTAGAATAAATAAACTAAAATAAAACATTTCACAATACATTTATGAATGCAAAATTGTAAACCACTACCTGGTGTGCTTACATGTAATCGAGGCTATTTAACAAAACATCCATCCATCCATCTATCTTCTTCCGCTTATCCGAGGTCGGGTCGCGGGGGCAGCAGCCTAAGCAGGGAAGCCCAGACTTCCCTCTCCCCAGCCACTTCGTCCAGCTCCTCCCGGGGGATCCCGAGGCGTTCCCAGGCCAGCCGGGAGACATAGTCTTCCCAACGTGTCCTGGGTCTTCCTCGTGGCCTCCTACCGGTCGGACATGCCCTAAACACCTCCTTAGGGAGGCGCTCGGGTGGCATCCTGACCAGATGCCCGAACCACCTCATCTGGCTCCTCTCGATGTGGAGGAACAGCGGCTTTACTTTGAGCTCCCCCCGGATGACAGAGCTTCTCACCCTATCTCTAAGGGAGAGCCCTGCCACCCGGCGGAGGAAACTCATTTCGGCCGCTTGTACCCGTGATCTTGTCCTTTCGGTCATAACCCAAAGCTCATGACCATAGGTGAGGATGGGAACGTAGATCGACCGGTAAATTGAGAGTTTTGCCTTCCGGCTCAGCTCCTTCTTCACCACAACGGATCGATACAGCGTCCGCATTACTGAAGACGCCGCACCGATCCGCCTGTCGATCTCACGATCCACTCTTCCCTCACTCGTGAACAAGACTCCGAGGTACTTGAACTCCTCCACTTGGGGCAAGATCTCCTCCCCAACCCGGAGATGGCACTCCACCCTTTTCCGGGCGAGAACCATGGACTCGGACTTGGAGGTGCTGATTCTCATCCCAGTCGCTTCACACTCAGCTGCGAACCGATCCAGTGAGAGCTGAAGATCCTGGCCAGATGAAGCCATCAGGACCAAATCATCTGCAAAAAGCAGAGACCTAATCCTGCAGCCACCAAACCGGATCCCCTCAACGCCTTGACTGCGCCTAGAAATTCTGTCCATAAAAGTTATGAACAGAATCGGTGACAAAGGGCAGCCTTGGCGGAGTCCAACCCTTACCGGAAACGTGTCCGACTTACTGCCGGCAATGCGAACCAAGCTCTGACACTGATCATACAGGGAGCGGACCGCCACAATCAGACAGTCCGAAACCCCATACTCTCTGAGCACTCCCCACAGGACTTCCCGAGGGACACGGTCGAATGCCTTCTCCAAGTCCACAAAGCACATGTAGACTGGTTGGGCAAACTCCCATGCACCCTCAAGGACCCTGCCGAGAGTATAGAGCTGGTCCACAGTTCCACGACCAGGACGAAAACCACACTGTTCCTCCTGAATCCGAGGTTCGACTATCCGGCGTAGCCTCCTCTCCAGTACACCTGAATAGACCTTACCGGGAAGGCTGAGGAGTGTGATCCCACGATAGTTAGAACACACCCTCCGGTTCCCCTTTTTAAAGAGAGGAACCACCACCCCGGTCTGCCAATCCAGAGGTACTGCCCCCGATGTCCACGCGATGCTGCAGAGTCTTGTCAACCAAGACAGCCCTACAGCATCCAGAGCCTTAAGGAACTCCGGGCGGGTCTCATCCACCCCCGGGGCCTTGCCACCGAGGAGCTTTTTAACTACCTCAGCAACCTCAGCCCCAGAAATAGGAGAGCCCACCACAAATTCCCCAGGCACTGCTTCCTCATAGGAAGACGTGTTGGTGGGATTGAGGAGGTCTTCAAAGTATTCCCTCCACCGATCCACAACTTCCGCAGTCGAGGTCAGCAGAACACCATCCGCACCATACACGGTGTTGGTAGTGCACTGCTTCCCCTTCCTGAGGCGGCGGATGGTGGTCCAGAATCGCTTCGAAGCCGTCCGGAAGTCGTTTTCCATGGCTTCCCCGAACTCCTCCCATGTCCGAGTTTTTGCCTCCGCGACCGCTGAAGCCGCACACCGCTTGGCCTGTCGGTACCTGTCCGCTGCCTCAGGAGTCCCATGAGCCAAAAGAACCCGATAGGACCCCTTCTTCAGCTTGACGGCATCCCTCACCGCCGGTGTCCACCAACGGGTTCTAGGATTACCGCCACGACAGGCACCAACTACCTTGCTGCCACAGCTCCAATCAGCCGCCTCGACAATAGAGGTGCGGAACATGGTCCACTCGGACTCAATGTCCAGCACCTCCCTTGTGACATGTTCAAAGTTCTTCCGGAGGTGGGAATTGAAACTCTCTCTGGCAGGAGACTCTGCCAGACGTTCCCAGCAAACCCTCACAATGCGTTTGGGCCTGCCAGGTCTGTCCGGCATCCTCCCCCACCATCGCAGCCAACTCACCACCAGGTGGTGATCGGTAGAAAGCTCCGCCCCTCTCTTCACCCGAGTGTCCAAAACATGAGGCCGCAAATCCGATGACACGACTATTAAGTCGATCATAGAACTGCGGCCTAGGGTGTCCTGGTGCCAAGTGCACATATGGACACCCTTATGCTTGAACATGGTGTTCGTTATGGACAATCCGTGACGGGCACAAAAGTCCAATAACAAAACACCACTTGGGTTCAGATCCGGGCGGCCATTCTTCCCAATCACGCCTCTCCAGGTTTCACTGTCGTTGCCAATATGAGCGTTGAAGTCCCCCAGTAGAACGAGGGAATCACCCGGGGGAGCACTCTCAAGTACTCCCTCGAGTGAATCCAAAAAGGGTGGGTACTCTGAGCTGCTGCTTGGCGCGTAAGCGCAAACAACAGTCAGGACCCGTCCCCCCACCCGAAGGTGGAGGGAAGCTACCCTCTCGTCCACCGGGTTGAACTCCAACATGCAGGCTCTGAGCCGGGGGGCAACAAGAATTGCCAACCCAGCCCGTTGCCTCTCACTGCTGGCAACGCCAGAGTGGAAGAGAGTCCAGCCCCTCTCGAGAGAACTGGTTCCAGAGCCCTTGCTGTGCGTCGAGGTGAGTCCGACTATATTCAACCGGAACTTCTCTACCTCGCGCACTAGCTCAGGCTCCTTCCCCCCCAGCGAGGTGACGTTCCACGTCCCAAGAGCTAGCTTCTGTAGCCGAGGATCGGACCGCCAAGTGCCCTGCCTTCGGCTACCGCCCAGCTCACATTGCACCCGACCTCTATGGCCCCTGCTATGGGTGGTGAGCCCATTGGAGGGGGGACCCACGTTGCCTCTTCGGGCTGTGCCCGGCCGGGCCCCATGGGGACAGGCCCGGCCACCAGGCGCTCGCCATCGTGCCCCAACTCCGGGCCTGGCTCCGGAGGGGGGCCCCGGTGACCTGCGCCCGGGCGAGGGAAATCTGAGTCTCGGTTCTTGCATTTCCATAGAAGTCTTCGAGCTGCTCTTTGTCTGATCCCTCACCTAGGACCTGTTTGTCTTGGGAGACCCTACCAGGGGGCATGGAAGCCCCCGGACAACATAGCTCCTAGGATCATTGGGACACACAAACTCCTCTACCACGTTAAGGTGGCAGCTCAGAGAGGAGTTGATTGTTTAACAAAACAATCAACTAGAAAAGTGCATCCAAATGTTGTTTTTTCCTTTGGATGATTTTTGTAGGTTTTCAGACAGTGTGTTACTCAGTCAGGTTCGGTGGCGCGCATATGAAAACAATTTGAATCAAAAACAACTTGCAAATGAGTGGCTCGTAATCTCGCTGTCCACTTGAAAGAGAAGTTTAAAAGACTCGACTCGTTCGTAAACGTCACATCGCTACTTACAACAGCGCAACATGAGTCCCACAGTGAAAGAGCAGCATTTGCTTGTGATGTAGCTTGTTAAGTATTTTTGTTTTGTTTAAATTGTCATCATTTATAAATTAAAGTACGGTAGTGTGAATCAATGTTGCAATGTGATTTCTTTTTTGTGCAGCCCTAGTGAACAAATCCTCAAAGTACCATATTTGTGAAGACGACGCCACAATTAATTATTTCAAAAACATAATATGATATATATCGGACAAGTGGGGGAAAAAGAAAATGCACACAGGATGGAAAATAATTTCACCAGATCGAGAAGCTCCTCCTCAGAGCAGCAGAAGTTCACCATACCGACAGTGAAGCATGGAGGTGACAGCAACATGCATTGGGATTGTTTTTGTTTGGAGCGTAGTTATACTTTTTTTTTTTTTTTTATAACAAATCCAAAAACCAGTCACTTTTGGGTCAAAATATATTTAAAAATGTCATTTTAAGTTTTGGGAAGGCCCTGACAGATCTCAGGAGGGTGGCCTGAAGAAGACGGTGCTGAAAAGATGTCATAGCAATGTGACAGTATTGTGTTGTCTATTTTTTTTTAGATTTGGAAAATCTCATTACCTTATTTCCCGCATTATAGAGCGCACTAGTATTTAAGTCGCATCCAGTAAATTTAAGAAGAAACACATATTAGTCGCAGTGGACTGTAAGCCGCAGATATATATGTTGTGTAATGAGTTATTAACACATAAGATTTTTTTGGTTTCGTACCCATGAGTATGAATAGTTTAGTTATATTGTAAAACTTAGAAATGTTGCTTGTAGTGATAAATGAAGAAACCATAAGAGTAAAACACAAAACAGAAGGAAATACTGTAGTGAGCATAGTGAGTGTGCAGTGAGCAACCTGGTCCAAAAGATGGTGCAATAGCACAAACAATAACATATTTTCAGTGTCTATGTGGATGTTTTATGAAAACTATTTGTTGAATACAAAACTATATGGTCGTTAGCGCAGAAAAATCTATCAAATAGCTGCACCGTTATAAACCGTAGGGTTCCAAGCGTAGAAAAAAAGGAGCGGCTTATAGTCCGGAAAATATGGCATGTAAACATGGATGTGTTTTCTATATCCACAGTATTGCATGTGAGGTAATAAGGAAATGCACAAATGCAGCATACATACCTGTGTGCGTGCGAATGTGTGCCAGGAAGGCCAGGGAGTTGCTGCTCTTGCACACTTTTCCGCAGTACTTGCAAACGTTGCCTTGGTGCTCTTCCCGTTCGCGGTTGATCTGTTCAGTGTCCTCCAGCACAAATTTGTTGACTTGTCTTAGCAGCTCGTCGTGTTTCTCTTTGATGTGAATAAACAGATCTTGTTCCGTTTTGAAGCGGTCTGTGCATTTTGTGCACTTGAAGCACGCTCCACCTTCAAGTCGTTCTTCGAGGCTGTTCTGCTCATTTCGTAGGTGGGAGGCGCTGGCCAGGTGCTGATGCAGGTTGCTCTCGGTGTAGTAGGACTTTCCACACACCATGCAATGGTAAGGCTTATCCTTGGTCGGGTGCTTCATTGAAATGTGGACATTCAGACCGCTGAGGCCGTCTGCCAAAAAGCCACAATCATCACAGCGCATTCCGGTGCTGCTCAATTTAGCATGGTTCTTTTTCTTCCTTTCTTTCTGTTCGAACGTCTTAACATAAACATGCGACAGGAGCGCAGAGGATTCTGGTGCTTCTCCTGTCAAACATTTAACAGCAGCCTCGCCTTCCAGGGCAAGCTTCTTCAACGTTGCTTGCTCCTGTTCAGCAAGGGCTTTTACAGACACAATAGAGGCATCAAAAGATAAAGCGGTGGATAGTTTTGGAACCGACAGAGAGCTATTTTCTGGGCTCATCTCTTCCATGTATTTGTCAACTTCTCGGCTTTCTTGCGGGGACTGTTGCACTACGAATTCAATTTCTGCTGTTGATTTGGCCGTTTGTCTCACTGTACAGTCCGTTGAATCTTGATCATCACCAGTGGCAGATGCAATGCTCTCTGCTTCCTTCTCTGCTTTGCTAGTTAAGATGTCTGCAGAATCAACAGGCTCCGTACTGACAGAAGGTGCCACTGTGTCCTGACTTTGTTCCGAACTTAGCTTTGATTCTTCAGTGAGGCAAAAGGGTTCAGATTTAGGATCAACCATTGCACCTTTAGGATCAATGACTGATGTTTGACCACCATTCTCTTGCGATGCCAGGTAACTCTGGCTTTTTTCCTTGTGCCTCTCGGTGCTGGCATGGCGGGACATTTCCTTGCTTGTTAAAGCGTAGTATTTGCAGGCCAAACAGACATATTCAAAGCCTTTTGCATGCTTTCTGTTCACATGAAGATGGAGGGAAGAGCCCGAGTGAGCTACAAAATCGCAGTGTCTGCAAGTAACACGGTCATATTGGCCATCCTTTGAGCTTGAGTGTGGCAGTATTAGATCGTCTTCGCTCTGTTCTTTGGAGCCTTCTGAGTCCTGCTGCATTTCCCTTTTCTCTGAGGTTTCATTTGGTTCTGAAGATTGTGTATCTGTGGATTCCTGAGGTGAACTGCTTTCTAGAAGTTTGGCGGGGCTGTTGTTTTCACACTGTTGCACACGGTTAATATGTTTCTTTGTGATACAATGACGATCTATGTCCCCTTTGGTGACACAGCTATAATTGCACACAGTACACCGGTAAAGATAATCCTTGCTGTGTTTACGACGGACATGGACACCGAGGTTGGTGGCATTAGATACTATTAAGCCACAATAACCACATTTGGTTGAAGACACATGTTTTGGTCTCCCTCTTTTCCGTTTTAGAGTTTCCGAATCATCATCTTCTTCTTCTGTAACAGCCTGAGCAGCCTCCATTGCCTCTTGTGTTCCCTGGGCCCCAACAGCTAAGTCATCTCCACCTCTATTTCCGTTGCTTACCCTCTCAACATAATCAGTGGAGGAAGACTCTTCACTATTCTGCCTTCTGAGATGTTGCTTATGGGTGTCTGAGCAAAGATGTCTGTCCATCCATTCATATGTAGCAGAAAAGAAGTTGCATAATTTACAGCGGTACCAATCCAGGTCGGGATGCTTGACACGAGCATGGCTCTCCAGCAAGGAAAGTGTGAAAACCTGGAAATCGCAGTTTGCACACTTCAGCTGAATTCTGCTCACTGGACGTTTAAGCATCAATTCTGGGGGGGATATCTTTAAAGCACGTTCTGTATCTTCAGCCTCCTCTTCTTCACCCATGTTCTCTTCAGCACCAACTGAAAGAAATTAGACAAAAGACACAGCTTCTTCAGTAAATTATTTTTTTAAATCATTAAGTATGAACAGATGTCTGTTATTGACGGTATAGATGCAGTGCATCCGGAAAGTATTTACAGCGCTTCACTTTGTCCACATTTTATTATGTTACAGCCTTATTCCAAAATGGAAACATTTATTTTTGTTCTCAAAATTCCACACAGAATAATACCCCATAATGACAATGTGAAAAGGTTTTATAAAATACATTTTGCAAATGTATCAAAACTAAAAAACACACTTACACAAGTATTCACAGCTTTTGCTCAATAGTTTGTTGATGCACCTTTGGCAGAAATTACAGCCCTAATTATTTGTAAATACAATGCTACAAGCTTGGCATCGTTGGGCAGTTTTTCCTATTCCTCTTTGCAGCACCTCTCAAGCTCCATCGGTTTGATGGGAAGCATTGGTTTTCATCCAGGATGTCTCTGTACATTGCTGAATTCATCATAATGACTTAGTCTACTCATGAAAGTGACCAAGAACCCAATGGTTACTCTGTCAGAGCTACAGCATTCCTCTGTGGAAAGGGGAGAACCATCTGTGCAGCAATTCACCAATCTGGCCTGTATGGTATAGTGGTCATACGAAAGCCATTATTTTGTATAAAAAAATAAAAATGTTTTAAAAAATTGCCAAAGTGCACCTGAAAGACCTTCAGACCATGAAAAACTAAATTCTCTGGCCTGGTCTATCTCACATGCAAAGATTGAACTCTTTGGTGTAAATGCGAGGCATCATGTTGTAGGAAACCAGGCACCGCTCATCACCAGGCCAATACCATACCTACAGTGAAGCATGGTGGTCGCAGGATCATGCTTTGGGGATATATTTCAGAAGCAGGAACTGCGAGACTAGTCAGGATAGAGGGAAAGATGAATGCAGCAAAGTACAGAGACATCCTGGATTAAAACCAACACTTCCCATCTAACTTGATGGAGCTTGGAAGGTGCTGCAAAGAGGAATGGGCAAAACTGCCCAAAGAAAGCTGAGCCAAGCTTTTGGCATCGTATTAAAAAATACTTGAGGCTGTTAAAAAAAAAGTGCATCAATAAAGTATTGAGCAAAGGCTGTAAATACATATGTACATGTGATTTTTTTTAGTATTTCTTTTTTTAAATTGTACTTTTAAAAATAAAACTTTTCACATTGTCATTATGGGGTGAGTAGAATTTTGAGGACGAAAAATAATGTTTTCCATTTTGTAATAAGGTTGTAAAATAAAAGGGAAGCACTGTTAATACTTTCCGGGTGCACTGTAAATGACTACATAACAAAAAGCAAATACTCACATGTGTATGGGGCGTCTTTATTGTGGTATCTCTGGACATGTACATCAAGAGGAGACTGGTCCCTAAATTCTTGTCCACAGTAGTTGCATGAATAGATAATCTTGGGTTTTGGGGTTCGTTTGCTAACTCTTCTCTCTTGAGAGGATATAGTTGGTTCTTGAATTGCCTCCTTATCCGATAACAGAACACCCCTACTTGAACCATCATCATGGAAAGCTAAGCTTGGCTCATCAGGCTCAAGAACATCAGCAGCACTTTCTGTCTCCATGCCTATCTCTTTTTGAACATCTCTTACATTGTCATCTAAGAGGTTTTCACTGTTCTGAGGTGTTTTTGCATTTTTATGTTTTCTTGCATAGTGAATCTTCAGTGATCTCGGGCATTTTGCAGAAAAGTCACAAACAGTGCATATTGTATTAGCATCTTCAATCACGGAGTGTGGCTGCAGCTTCCGAGTGGCTTCCCCTTCCTCTTTTTCAGGCTTTATAGTTGAGTTGGCTGTTGCATCCTCCATCTCAATGTCATCTGGCTGCCCGTTTTTTGGCATTTTGTCCAAAAGGAGCCTCCTTTTCTGATGTATATGTTTCTTATCTATAGCATATCTTGCTATGTCTGCATAAAGCTGTGACAATGACTCGAGTTGAAGATGACTCAAGCACTTCTGTAAAATTATATAAAAAGCACACTTTAGTTTGGGTACTTCTATTTCCCTCATACACAATTCAGATGCATGAAAATGTAAACTACTTTAAACACAAACGCAATGTACCGTAATCAAGTTAATATACAGTCGTGGTCAAAAGTTAACATACACTTGTAAAGAACATAATGTCATGGATGTCTTGCTTTCAAATAATTTCTACAACTCTTATTTGTTTGTGATAGAGTGATTGTAGCACATACTTGTTGGTCACAAAAAACATTCATGAAGCTTCGTTCTTTTTTGAATTTATTATGGGTCTACTGAAAATGTGACCAAATGTGCTGGGTCAAAAGTATGCATACAGCAATGTTAATATTTGGTTACATGTCCCTTGGCAAGTTTCACTGCAATAAGGCGCTTTTGGTAGCCATCCACAAGCTTCTGGTTGAATTTTTGACCACTCCTCTTGACAAAATTAGTGCAGTTCAGCTAAATGTGTTTGTTTTCTGACATGGACTTGTTTCTTCAGCATTGTCCACACGTTTAAGTCATGACTTTTGGAAGGCCATTCTAAAACCTTAATTCTTGGCTGATTTAGCCATTTCTTTACCACTTTTGACGTATGTTTGGGGTCATTGTCCTGTTGGAACACCCAACTGCGCCCAAGACACAACCTCTGTGCTGATGATTTTTGGTTGTCCTGAAAAATGTGGAGGTAATCCTTCTTTTCCATTGTCCCACTTACTCTCTGTAAAGCACCAGTTCCATTAGCAGCAAAACGGGCTCAGAGCATAATACTACCACCACCATGCTTGACAGTAGGATTGGTGTTCCTGGGATTAAAGGCCTCACCTTTACTCTTTCAAACATATTACTGGGTATTGTGGCCAAACAGCTCAATTTTTGTTTCATCTGACATCACATGGACTAAGTTAAGACCTTCTGGAGGAAAGTTCTGTGGTGAGATGAAACAAAAATGTAGCTGTTTGGCCACAATACCCAGTATTATGTTTGGAAAAGAAAAGGTGAGGCCATAAGTCCCAGGAACACCACACCTACCGTCAAGCATGGTGGTGGTAGTATTATGCTCTGGGCCTGTTTTGCTGCCAATTGAACTGGTGCTTTACAGAGAGTAAATGAGACAATGAAAAAGGAGGATTACCTCCAAATTCTTCAGGACAACCTAAAATCATCAGCCCGGAGGTTGGGGCTTGGGCGCAGTTGGGTGTTCCAACAGGACAATGACCCCAAACACACGTCAAAATTGGTAAAGAAATGGCTAAATCAGGCTAGAATTAAGGTTTTGGAATGGCCTTCCCAAAGTCCTGACTTAAATGTGTGGACATTGCTGAAGCAACAAGTCCATGTCGGAAAACCAACAAAGTTAGCTGAACTGCACCAATTTTGTCACGAGGAGTGGTCAAAATTTCAACCAGAAGCTTGTGGATGGCTACCAAAAGCGCCTTATTGCAGTGAAACTTGCCAAGGGAAATGTAACCAAATATTAACATTGTTGTATGTATACTTTTGACCCAGCAGATTTGGTCACATTTCCAGTAGACCCATAATAATTTCATAAAATAACCAAACTTCACAAATGTTTTTTGTGACCAACAAGTATGTGCTCCAATCACTCTATCACACAAAAAAATAAGAGATTATTGGAAAGTCAAGACAGCCATGACATTATGTCCTTCACAGGTGTATGTAAACTTTTGACCACGACTGTAGACGTTCAAACGTCCCAGCAACGTGGTCTGGTCAAACACGAGTTAATGTCGCCATCTAGTGTTTACAGTCGCACATTGTTATTGTTGCTGGGTTGTTGGCACGAATCACACAGTATGATCTAGCAAGAGAATTTTTTTATATATATTTCTGTGATTTTTGTCTATTAATATTTCCTGGTGCTTTCCTATTTAAAATGAATATTTTCTGTACTATAGTGACGTCATGGACAAGACGGCAATGTAAATCCGGAAGTAGACTCTCGCTGCTGTTTATAAACACTGTTTGGTGTCATGCATTGTCAATGATATTGTGCCAATGAGTGCACTAATGGGTTAAAGAGGGGACACGATTAAATGCAATATTAAGATGCAGTCTTTATTATATAAAAAAGCTATGGCCAAGGGTGTAGATTGTTCAGTAGCATGCTGTTGTTAAAGAGCATTCGCTGCACAAACCAAACAGCCCGTAAACGTGCATTGTGGCGTTAAACACATAATAATAAACACCTAATATTAAACACCTAACATTAAACACCTAATACTGCAGCCTAGGCAGAGTTGCATTTTTTTAATTGCTAGCAACATGTTTCTCAGCGGTGATTTGAACTTTGGGAAGACGAACCAATAGAATTGCGCCCTGAGACGCGTCGCCCAATCACAGCGAAGGAGGAGGCGGGTCTTAATCACTGTCAAGCTAGGAAAACGACGGCAGCGCAGAGGCCCAAAAAGGAGGCTAACATAGCCAACGTGTCACTGCCCGCTAATATCTTCAACCGTCCCTTAAATAGTAACAGCTGAACAAACGGCGAAGCAAGAATGTATTAAACGACTTATAAATGTATAGAGATGTGATAAAGAACGCATACGTACCTTCGATTTTGCTTATCTTTCCGCCGTCCGCGCTTTTTGTTGCTAGACACAAATGGCGTACCGTAGCAAGAGACATGCGTCACACCAAGGCGGAACTTGTGCCCGCCTTTTCCTTTTTTTCCCCCAACCACAGACGTTTGCCTCAATGCTGCTTTCGCGTGTCGTGGGAGAAACCGGTGTCATAAAGTGTCATAACCTAACAATGATATCAGTAGAAAAAACTCCATTTAGTTTAGATAATAATGAGTCATGTATTTATGGGAGTAGAATTGTCTCACATCAACTTATATATATATAGCAATATGATATTAATACATATGCATATATTAATAAATATACAAATACAAATGTGATAAATAATTTGTATAAATAAACGCGTATTTGTAATATATTTTTGAGATTTGAAAATATATACAAATAAAATGTATAAATATAAAAATGTGACATACATAAAAATCAAGAATTTGTGTAAACAAACGTGTATTTGTAAATATATTTTTGAGATTTGAATATAAATATGCTTGATTTTGTATTTGTATTGAATTTGCATATGTGGATCGCTTTTTTTTTTGTGGTGCAGCACAGTGGTAGAGGGGTTAGTGCGTCTGCCTCACAATACAAAGGTCCTGGGTTTGATCCTGCGCTTGGGATCTTTCTGTGTGGAGTTGGCATGTTCTCCCCGTGACTGCGTGGGTTCCCTCCGGGTACTCCGGCTTCCTCCCACCTCCAAAGACATGCACCTGGGGTTAAGTTGATTGACAACACTAAATTGGCCTTAGTGTGTGAATGTGAGTGTGAATGTTGTCTGTCTATCTGTGTTGGCCCTGCGATGGGGTGGCGACTTGTCCAGGGTGTACACCGCCTTCCGCCCGATTGTAGCTGAGATAGGCTCCAGCGTCCCCCGCGACCCCAAAGGGAAAAAGCGGTAGGAAATGGATGGATGGATGGATATTAATAAATATACAAATACAAATGTGATAAATCATTTGTATAAATAAACGCGTATTTGTAATATATTTTTGAGATTTGAAAATATATACAAATAAAATGTATAAATATAAAAATGTGACTTACAAATAAATCAAGAATTTGTGTAAACAAACGTGTATTTGTAAATATCCATCCATCCATCCATCTTCTTCCGCTTATCCGAGGTCGGGTCGCGGGGGCAGCAGCCTAAGCAGGGAAGCCCAGACTTCCCTCTCCCCAGCCACTTCGTCCAGCTCCTCCCGGGGGATCCCGAGGCGTTCCCAGGCCAGCTGGGAGACATAGTCTTCCCAACGTGTCCTGGGTCTTCCCCGTGGCCTCCTACCGGTCGGACGTGCCCGAAACACCTCCCTAGGGAGGCGCTCGGGTGGCATCCTGACCAGATGCCCGAACCACCTCAACTGGCTCCTCTCAATGTGGAGGAGCAGCGGCTTTACTTTGAGCTCCCCCCGGATGACAGAGCTTCTCACCCTATCTCGGGAGAGCCCCGCCAACCGGCGGTGAAAACTCATTTCGGCTGTATTTGTAAATATATTTTTGATATTTGAATATAAATATGCTTGATTTTGTATTTGTATTTGTATTGAATTTGCATATGTGGATCGTTTTTTTTTTTTTTTTTGTGGGGCAGCACAGCGGTAGAGGGGTTAGTGTGTCTGCCTCACAATACAAAGGTCCTGGGTTTGATCCTGCGCTCGGGATCTTTCTGTGTGGAGTTTGCATGTTCTCCCAGTGACTGCGTGGGTTCCCTCCCGGTACTCCGGCTTCCTCCCACCTCCAAAGACATGCACCTGGGGATAGGTTGGCAACACTAAATTGGCTCTAGTGTGTGAACGTGAGTGTGAATGTTGTCTGTCTATCTGGGTTGGCCCTGTGATGAGGTGGCGACTTGTCCAGGGTGTACACCGCCTTCCGCCCGAATGCAGCTCAGATAGGCTCCAGCATCCCTGCGACCCCGAACAGGACAAGTGGTAGAAAATGGATGGATGGATGGATGGATGGATGGATCGCTTTTTTGCTTTTGTGTCGATGTGACATGTCTACCACAAACCAGATGCACAAACAAATGTGACCTACAAACTCCCCTGAACAACCAGCCGAGGGCACTGCAGCCGGAGCCACACATTGCACGGATAAGAGATCAGTATCTACATCGGGACAAGGTCATTAAACGGCATTAATACAATAAAATAAGCAGCTAGCACGGTTTTTCAGATTAACTGGATAAATTAGCATTAGCTAATGCAACGCTAACATTAGCTAGCTCAGGCCCATTGTGCGTTCTCTCTGTAAAGACGTGGATTGTTTTTGTGCAGAGAACTCCGGGTATTTTGCATATAATGTATATAATGCTCTGTGACCCAGACCGCTCTGGCTGCAGTGCCCTCTGCTGGTTGTTCAGGGGAGTGTGTAGGGCACATTTATTTGTGCATCTGGTTTGTGGTAGAAATGTCTCATCGACACAAAAGCAAAAAAGTGATCCACATATGCAAATTCAATACAAATACAAATACAAAAGCATGTATATTTATATTCAAATCTCAAAAATATGTTTACAAATACGCATTTATTTATACAAATTATTTATTTATTTGTACATCACATTTGTATTTGTATTTGTATATTTATTAATATATGTATATGTATTAATATCATATTGATATATATAAGTTGATGTGAGACAATTCTACTTCCATAGTTGTTGTGTTCCCTAATTTGAGAGTACATAAACGAAGGTGTGTGTTGCTGAGCCCGACCTGGACATGATCTGGACTGGACCTGGTTTTAAGAACCCTTTAAACAATATAATTTCATTGACAACCAGGTCTGGTGAAGATAATGTCCTTTATGTATTTAAAAAACAAAAAACATTTTCTTGAACAAAAAATAAACTAAAATAAAATAAAAACAGTTACATAGAAACTTGTAATTAATAAAAATGAGTAAAATTAGTTGTTAAAGGTTAGTACTATTAGTGGACCAGTAGCACACACAATCCTGTGTGCTTCACGGATTGTATCCCTTGCAGACTGTATTGATATATATTGTAGGAACCAGAATATTATAACAGAAGGAAACAACCCTCTCGTGTGAATGAGTGTGAATGAGTGAGAATGAGTGGGGGATGGAGGGTTTTTGGGTTGGTGCACTAACTGTAAGTGTATCTTGTGTTTTGTATGTTGATTTAATAATAACAATTTTTTTTTTTTAATTAACAAATATTAAATTAACCTAAAATATGACTTATTTTATCTTCATGGAAAATATTGGACACAATGTGTTGCCAAGCTTATGAGATGTGATGCAAGTGTAAGCCACTGTGACACTATTGTTCATTTTTTTAAATGTTTTTATTTTTTATAAATGTCTGTGATGATAATGTCAATGAGGGATTTCTAATCACTGCTATGTTTGAATTCTTATCAATAATGATACTGTTGCTGATATTATTCATTTTTGTTTGACTACATTTGGATTGTTTGGTGTCATGTTTGTGTGTCCTCTCAATTGCTCTGTTGATTGCTATTCTGAACGTTTTGGAATTGGAATTGTATCATGATGGTATTATTGTCTATTGTTTTGTTGGATTGATAAATAATAACAGCAACAAAAAAACAAAAACAAAATAATAATAATAAAATAACCTAACAATCAAACCCGCTTATGGGCACAAGGGCTGATGTTACTCAAACCAGTTGTACGATTGGTCAAGCAAATCGACTGAATGATTATTCGCAATTTTTTTTTTTTGTAAATTAAATTTAAAGCCAATAATAATAGCAAGCAGTAGAAAGACCACCCTAATGGTAGGGGAAGTACAAAATAACTACCGGTACACTGATTTTAACAAATATGAAATATGTTGGCCAAAATGTTATACAACTGTTCATGCCGCAACATGATAAGTTAAATATAGTAAGTAATACATTAGTATTTACATTTGTTTTAAGTATAGCATATTTTTGTGCAGTTATGTTGTTTTGACTGAAAATCATCAGCCCTGCGAAGAATCACCTCATGCGTTTGATAACCATTATTCATGGGAAGGCTGATGATGGATTAAAGCATGAGCATTAATTGATTAAGCTGTCTGACAGGTCAGGGGGTGATAAATGATACAGACTGCAATGTATATACAGTTTACTTTAGCAATAATTTAGTTAAATTCATCACAGTCAAAATTAGATGACATGGATGGTTGCAAACACACCCACCCCTCCCATTGCCCAATATTTCATTATGATTTATCATTCATTTCGGTCCATTAGCTGTCTATTAAATAGGTGTATTTTCCCTGTGTGTGCTTATGAGCTAACTATGTGTCACTGAGACCATACATGCCCAGCATTTTAATAATCATAGATTTCACAATAGTATCACACTCGACAGAGGTTTATTTCCCTGCATATCTATACCAGAAGTCATTTGGTTAAAATAAATTGTATCAAGTCAGATACTAAAGACCAACGTACCTTCTAAGGTAGGGGTGTCAAACGTACGGCCCGAGGGCCTGATCAGGCCAGCGAACAGGTTTTATCCCCGCGAGATGAGTTTGCTAAGTATAAAATGAACCTGAATATTTTGAATGAAAGAAACAGCTGTTCTAAGTGTGTCCACTGGATGTCGCAATGGCAATTCTTTGTATCTTTGTAGATGATGCTATATATGTACAAAATAAACCACATGTTGGTACATCAGTGGAGGAAAATGATCAAACTACATAAATAACATACAGTAATTAGATTTTAATATAATGTTTTTATCTTGATAGATTGAAAATTAACACCAATTAGTTGACTGATGAACATTATTACATCATTTATTCAGATGATATAGATAACGACAAATAAAGTATATATACTGTTAACCGCAATAGTTAATTGTAAAAAAACTAAACAACAACAACATTATGATTTGTACAATTTCAGAATGTGCTTGTTCTATATTTTAAACAAACAAAACAATCTGAACTTGTCTCTATTTTTAAGTTTTCGTGCCGTGATTTTACCCGTCCGGCACACTTGGGAGTAGATTTTTCTCCATGTGGCCCCCGATTTAAAATGAGTTTGACACCCGCCCCTGCTCTAAGGTGAGCGCATACGCAATTGCGCACTGGTGCGCGTCCTCTGCGCAGAGCAATTCATCTATGCCGCGCACAAAATCAAATCCCATCGGAACTCTAAACAAAATACATGTATTTTGTAGGATTTTGCAATGCAACTGCGAGTGACTGGTGACAACAAGCGGCCAAACAATGTTCGTCAACATCCATCGATCACTTTATTGAGCAAAACTGTTTACTGTCGGCAGTAAACACACCAAAACATTCGTAAAGAACTTAATATCTAGCAAAACTGGTCATTGTCTGCTGTAAAAATCAGGCCAAAAGCAACTATCTGGCATCTATCATTATATATATATATATATATATATATATATATATATATATATATATATATATATATATATATATAGTCAAAGTTTCTGTGGTTTATCCGTTATACACTGCTCAATACTGGCGTGGAGCGGAATGTACGTTAGGTCAGGAAAAAACACAGAGGCTATTTCATCCCTACAAGCCTGTTTAGCAGGTTTCTCTGCTCTTCAGGGAATTTTATTGATTCAATTATTTTATTGATTCAATAAAATCCCCTGAGGAGCAGAGAAACCTGCAAAACAGGCTTGTAGGGATGAAAATGCCTTTGTGTTTTTTCCTGAACTAACGTATGTGTATATATATATATATATATATATATATATATATATATATATATATATATATATATATACATATATATATATATATATATCCATCCATCCATCCATCTTCTTCCGCTTATCCGAGGTCGGGTCGCGGGGGCAGCAGCCTAAGCAGGGAAGCCCAGACTTCCCTCTCCCCAGCCACTTCGTCCAGCTCTTCCTTTGGGACCCCGAGGCGTTCCCAGGCCAGCCGGGAGACATAGTCTTCCCAACGTGTCCTGGGTCTTCCCCGCGGCCTCCTACCGGTCGGACGTGCCCTAAACACCTCCCTAGGGAGGCGCTCGGGTGGCATCCTGACCAGATGCCCGAACCACCTCATCTGGCTCCTCTCGATGTGGAGGAGCAGCGGCTTTACTTTGAGCTCCCCCCGGATCCCAGTCGCTTCACACTCGGCTGCGAACCGATCCAGCGAGAGCTGAAGATCCTGGCCAGATGAAGCCATCAGGACCACATCATCTGCAAAAAGCAGAGCCCTAATCCTGCAGCCACCAAACCAGATCCCCTCAACGCCTTGACTGCGCCTAGAAATTCTGTCCATAAAAGTTATGAACAGAATCGGTGACAAAGGGCAGCCTTGGCGGAGTCCAACCCTCACTGGAAACGTGTCCGACTTACTGCCGGCAATGCGGACCAAGCTCTGACACTGATCATACAGGGAGCGGACTTCCACAATCAGACAGTCCGACACCCCATACTCCCTGAGCACTCCCCACAAGACTTCCCAAGGGACACGGTCGAATGCCTTCTCCAAGTCCACAAAACACATGTAGACTGGTTGGGCAAACTCCCATGCACCCTCAAGGACCCTGCCGAGAGTATAGAGCTGGTCCACAGTTCCACGACCAGGACGAAAACCACACTGTTCCTCCTGAATCCGAGGTTCGACTATCCGGCGTAGCCTCCTCTCCAGTACACCCGAATAGACCTTACCGGGAAGGCTGAGGAGTGTGATCCCACGATAGTTAGAACACACCCTCCGGTTCCCCTTCTTAAAGAGAGGAACCACCACCCCGGTCTGCCAATCCAGAGGTACCGCCCCCGATGTCCACGCGATGCTGCAGAGTCTTGTCAACCAAGACAGCCCCACAGCATCCAGAGCCTTAAGGAACTCCGGGCGGATCTCATCCCCCCTGGGGCCTTGCCACCGAGGAGCTTTTTAACTACCTCAGCAACCTCAGCCCCAGAAATAGGAGAGCCCACCACAGACTCCCCAGGCACTGCTTCCTCATAGAAAGACGTGTTGGTGGGATTGAGGAGGTCTTCGAAGTATTCCCTCCACCGATCCACAACATCCGCAGTCGAGGTCAGCAGAACACCATCCTCGCCATACACGGTGTTGATAGTGCACTGCTTCCCCTTCCTGAGGCGGCGGATGGTGGTCCAGAATTGCTTCGAAGCCGTCCGGAAGTCGCTTTCCATGGCTTCCCCGAACTCCTACCATGTCCGAGTTTTTGCCTCTGTGACCGCTGAAGCCGCACACCGCTTGGCCTGTCGGTACCTGTCCGCTGCCTCAAGAGTCCCATGAGCCAAAAGAACCCGATAGGACTCCTTCTTCAGCTTGACGGCATCCCTCACCGCCGGTGTCCACCAACGGGTTCTAGGATTACCGCCACGACAGGCACCAACTACCTTGCGGCCACAGCTCCAATCAGCCGCCTCGACAATAGAGGCGCGGAACATGGTCCATTCGGACTCAATGTCCAGTACCTCCCTCGTGACATGTTCAAAGTTCTTCCGGAGGTGGGAATTGAAACTCTCTCTGACAGGAGACTCTGACAGACGTTCCCAGCAAACCCTCACAATGCGTTTGGGCCTGCCAGGTCTGTCCGGCATCCTCCCCCACCATCGCAGCCAACTCACCACCAGGTGGTGATCGGTAGAAAGCTCCGCCCCTCTCTTCACCCGAGTGTCCAAAACATGAGGCCGCAAATCCGATGACACAACTACAAAGTCGATCATGGAACTGCGGCCTAGGGTGTCCTGGTGCCAAGTGCACATATGGACACCCTTATGTTTGAACATGGTGTTTGTTATTGACAATCTGTGACGAGCACAAAAGTCCAATAACAAAACACCACTCGGATTCAGATCCGGGCGGCCATTCTTCCCAATCACGCCTCTCCAGGTTTCACTGTCGCTGCCAACATGAGCATTGAAGTCCCCCAGTAGAACGAGGGAATCACCCGGGGGCGCACTCTCAAGTACTCCCTCGAGTGAATCCAAAAAGGGTGGGTACTCTGAGCTGCGGTTTGGCGCATAAGCGCAAACCACAGTCAGGACCCGTTCCCCCACCCGAAGGCGGAGGGAAGCTACCCTCTCGTCCACCGGGTTGAACTCCAATGTGCAGGCTCTGAGCCGGGGGGAAACAAGAATTTCCACCCCAGCCCGTCGCCTCTCACTGCCGGCAACGCCAGAGTGGAAGAGAGTCCAGCCCCTCTCGAGAGAAGTGGTTCCAGAGCCCTTGCTGTGCGTCGAAGTGAGTCCGACTATATCTAGCCGGAACTTCTCCACCTCGCGCACTAGCTCAGGCTCCTTCCCCCCCAGCGAGGTGACGTTCCACGTCCCAAGAGCGAGCTTCTGTAGCCGAGGATCGGACCGCCAAGTGCCCTGCCTTCGGCTGCCGCCCAGCTCACATCGCACCCGACCTCTATGACCCCTGCTATGGGTGGTGAGCCCATTGGAGGGGGGACCCACGTTGCCTCTTCGGGCTGTGCCCGGCCGGGCCCCATGGGGGCAGGCCCAGCCACCAGGCGCTCGCCATCGTGCCCCACCTCCGGGCCTGGCTCCAGAGGGGGGCCCCGGTGACCCACGTCCAGGCGAAGGAAATCTGGGTTCCTTGTCAGTGTTCCTCATAGAGATCTTCGAGCTGCTCTTTGTCTGATCCCTCACCTAGGACCAGTTTGCCTTGGGAGACCCTACCAGGGGGCATAAAGCCCCCGGACAACATAGCTCCTAGGATCATTGGGACACGCAAACTCCTCTACCACGTTAAGGTGGCAGCTCAGAGAGGAATATATATATATATATATATATATATATATATATATATATATATATATACATATATATACATATATATGGATGGATGGATGGATGGATAGATAGATAGATAGATAGATAGATAGATAGATAGATAGATAGATAGATAGATAGATAGATAGATAGATAGATATAGATATATATATATATATATATATATATATCCATCCATCCATTTTCTACCGCTTATTCCCTTTGGGGTCGCGGGGGGCGCTGGAGCCTATCTCAGCTACAATCGGGCGGAAGGCGGTGTACACCCTGGACAAGACGCCACCTCATCACAGGGCCAACACAGATAGACAGACAACATTCACACTCACATTCACACACTAGGGCCAATTTAGTGTTGCCAATCAACCTATCCATATATATATATATATATATATATATATATATATATATATATATATATATATATATATATATATACATATATATATATACTGTCTCATCGCAGATTAGACAAACTGCCTTTTCCTTACACTGAACAAAAAAATTTCATATGTCCACTGATGTTTAAAAACTATACACTCATCTATTTTACGTTTCCCCAATGATTTCGCCATTTTTTTTTCTCGTGCACTAATTGACTGAAAGAACGTGCATTGAAATTGATTAATTGAAACTTTTATTAGTAGATTGCACAGTACAGTACATATTCCGTACAATTGACCACTAAATGGTAACACCCCAATAAGTTTTTCAACTTGTTCACGTAAATCAATTCATGGTACAAATATATACTATCATCATAATACAGTCATCACACAAGTTAATCATCAGAGTATATACATTGAATTATTTACAATATTTGTGAGATGTGCGACACTGCGGCGCGAGCGTGATGACGTCACGTTATCGATGGGAAAATGCTTTTTTAGGCAATATGATCTGCCTGAGCGGCGAGGAGACCCCGAGAGTAACAAGCGTTAGAAAATGGATTGATGGCTGGGCTAGTATGTACATATTAAAAAAATTATAATAAAAAAAAAAAATAATAATAATATTTTTAACTTGGGACTACCCGCGGGCCGTAGTTTGGGGACCCCTGCTTTACCCCATGCTTACATCTATTTGTGCAACATGTGCATTTTTTAAGGGTACCTAAATGTGATCTCTGAAAGGGGTACAAATTATTTTCAAAGCAGGAGCCCCACCCAGACATACATTACTAGTACTTAGCTCATGAAAAACATTTTTGTTGTGGTTATTTTCACTGTATATGGGCCAAATTATTTATAAGTTAAAGTTAAAGTACCAATGATACTAGGTGTGGTGAAATTTGTTCTCTGCATTTGACCCATCCCCTTGTTCACCCCCTGGGAGGTGAGGAGAGCAGTGAGCAGCAGCGGTGCCAAGCCCGGGAATCATTTTTGGTGATTTAACCCCCAATTCCAACCCTTGATGCTAAGTGCCAAGCAGGGAGGTAATGGGTCCCATTTTTATAATCTTTGGTATGACTCGGCCGGGGTTTGAACTCACAACCTACCGATCTCAGGGACGACACGCTGAGTAGGTGGCCTATATATATATATATATATTAGAAACTAATCTAATGGACAGGACTGCTGTCATTTGATTATTATATCATTATATATTGTGGTGTGGCCACAATGTGCCCGTCTGATGTTGTGCACATATGTGCTCCACTGAACGCTCACACATGAAAAGGACAAGCAGTAGAAAATGGATGGATGAAAAATTTGAGGCAACTTTGCCAAATATATATTTTGTCCACTAGGGGGCGAAATCTGCTCATGTATTCCATCCTTCCACCCTGTTGCACATATTCTGCTGTCAAAAACAGCTTCATCATTTGGAGCGTGTGCATATGGCACTAAGGTAACCACCTAATAATAATCTTGGACAAATGGTAGGCTTTAACTGAAAGGTACAGTAATCACACATAGCACATAAACTAACTTATGTTAAAGGTCAATCTGTGTGTTGAATGGATTGATGACTATCCAATATTTTCTTAGAACAATGTTTCCTTTCACGTTTTTTCACTGAAGGATGGATATCGCCTAAACTTGGATACTATGTGAACAAACAAATGGTCCACAATAGTAATAAAAAAAAAAAAAACATGGCACGGTGGTGGTTGTTTTGGAGAGTGTTTCTTAACTTAACGGCGAGGGCCGCAAAAAAGTGTGTTTCTCAGCTGTGGTACGTATGGGCCACAGCGGTACTCTGTTGTATTTCACTTTTCCACCACTTGTGGCAGTTATGACTAACAAACAGAAGTCTGGAGTTAAGTCATGGATATAAACATATCTCCTATATGAAAAAAAACGATTGCAATATACATTTTCTTGCGAATGAATCATTCCAGAGCACGCTCGCAGTTAGTGCCAGCGTCTCCCGAAGCGCACCTTCAGCATGCTAAAAAGTGGGTTGTGTTGTAGTTAGAAGTGCAGGGCTGCTTCTAAAATGCCCCCAAAAAGTTGCACATGTTGCAAAACATCACAAGTAGAAGAATGATAACATAATTGTGGAGGAAAATGAGTGTCTCCAAGGTGACAGTTGTGAAATACACACACAATCCTCATTTCAATAGGGCAATCTGCACCATGTTTGCACGTGTTATTAAACATACACGCAGTCCTAGTAGATCACCCGCAACCTGCCCACTAATAGAACATGCAATTTTATAGTTTTGCACATGCTGTTTAGCACTTGTTATTTGCATCTTAGTAGAATGCATCCAGAAAGTACTCACAGCACTTCAATTTTTCCACATGATGTTATGTTATAGCCACAATTCAATAAATTAGCTTTTTGTCCTCAAAATTCTAAAACACAATACCCCATAATGACATGGTGAAAATATTTGCAATTGTATTAAAAATAAAAAAAGTAAGTACATAAGTATTCACAGCCTATGCTCAATACTTTGTTGATGCACCTTTGGCAGCAATAACAGCATTAAGTTATTTTAAATACGATGCCACACGCTTGGCACAGCTATCTTTAGACAGTTTCGGCCATTCCTCTTTGCGGCACCTCTCAAGCTCCATCAGGTTGAATTTTCAGATCTCTCCAGACATGTTCAATCAGATTTAAGTCTGGGCTCTGACTGGGCCACTCAAGGTTGTCCTGAGGCCATTTTTTTGAAATCTTAGCTGTGTGTTTGAGGTCGTTGTACTGCTGAAAGATGAACCATCGCCCCAGTCTGAGTTCAAGAGAGCTCTTGAGCAGGTTTTCATCTAAAATGTCTCTGTACATTGCTGCATTCCTCTTTCCCTCTATCCTGATTAGTCCCCCAGTACCTGCCGCAGAAAAATATCCCCACAGCATGATGCTGCCACCCCCATGCTTCACCGTAAGGAAGGTATTGGTGATGAGTGGTGCCTGGTTTCCTCCAAACATGATGCCTCGCATTTACATCAAATAGTTCAATCTTTGTCTCATCAGACCAGAGAATTTTGTTTCTCATAGTCGTATGGTCTTTCAGGTGCATTTTGGCATACTTTTACAAAAGAATAGCGTCCGCCTGGCCACTCTACCATATAGGCCTGATTAGTGGATTATTGTAAGGTTCTCAATCAATCAATGAATCTATCAATATCCTTTACTTAACCAGGTAAAAAAAAACTAATTGAGATTAAAAACACGTTTCCAAGAGATGTCCAAGAGGGCAGCAAAACAAAATTACAGAAAAACACCAAAAACAGCAGCAATCACACACCACTATTAAAATATATTACTTACATTTATTAACATAATAATACATGATATAAAATGTTTCAGTAAAAACAATTTTTTTAAATCCTTTATAATGGTCTGAAATTTCTTAGGCAACCTCAGATCGTTTTACAAGTCATTCCATGACCAGGGTGCAGCATATCTGAAAAGTTGTTGTTTTTTCCAAGGTTTGTGTTGCTCTGGGAACAAACAGGCTAAGGATGTTTTGCAACCTTAAGTTGTAGTGACTGGAGTCTTTACACATAAAAGAACACAAATAAGGGGGAACCAGACCAATAAGTGATTTACATATGAAAAAAACATCCGTCAAGAATATCTGGAAACAGACAAAGATGGACAGTTTGCTGTTGCATACAAAGTGCAATGATGGGCAAGGTTGCCACAACTAGTAATACAACATAAGGAACAGTGATATATAATATCCAGTTTTGTTTTTATCAAATAAGTGCCGGGTGAATTCATGAAATACAATTCTCCATAATCAAGCAAAGGCATAAAGTGGTCAAGATCAAGCGTCTCTTAACTAAAGAAAAAAACTAGTTTAATTTTAAGTTTAGTCACATGTTTTTCAATGTGAGATATAAAAAAACTAAGTTCTCATCAATACCAATCCCCAAGTATTTCTATGTCCTGACCAGTTCAAGTTCAACCCTATGAGCAGTTGATATTTTTGGAATGGTCAAAGGCGGTCGTTTGCCATTTGAAAATAACATCACCTTAGATTTCTCTGCATTCAGCACACGTCGAAGCTGAGTCAGCTGGAACTGAACAACATCAAAAGCTGACTGCAGGAGTTCAAGGGTTCGCGCTACAGCGGGGAATAAACAATATGTGACCAAGAACAGAGGAATGCTGTAGCTCAGAAAGAGTGACCATCGAGTTTTCGGTCACCTCCCTGGCTCCCCTGATTGCTCAGTTTAGATGGCCAGCCAGCTCTAGGAAGAGTCCTTGTGTGTCCAAACGTCTTCCTTTTACGGATGATGGAGGCCACTGTGCTTATTGGGACTTTCAAGGCAACACATATTTTTCCATACACTTACCCAGTTTTTTACCTCGAGACACTTCCTTCGACTTCATGCTTGGTTTGTGCTCTGCTATGCACTGTGAAGTGTGGGACCTTACACTGTATATAGACAGGTGTGTGTTCCTTTACAAATTATGTCCAATCAACTGAATTTACTACAGGTGGACTACAATTAGGCTGAAGGAACACCTCAAGCATGATCAGTTGTAACAGGATGCCCCTGATCTCACTTTGGAGCTTCATGGCAAAAGCTGTAAATACATACAGTATGTGCATTTATTTGTTTTTTATTTTTAATACATTTGTAAAAATCTATATAATCTAAATCAGGGGTGTCAAATGTACGGCCCGAGGGGCGGATCAGGCCCGCGATCAGTTTTTATCTGGCCCGCTGGTTGAGTTTGCTAAGTATAAAAATTCACCTGAAGTTGTCTACTCTGTCTACTCGACAAAAAAAACTACAATTAAATATTAAGGTCCTCATAATTTTTTAAAAGGTCCCACACACAATAGTATCACACTCGACAGAGGTTTATTTCCCTGCATATCTATACCAGAAGTAATTTGATTAAAATAAATTGTATCAAGTCAGATACTAAAGACCAACGTTCCATCTAAGGTAGGGGTGTCAAACGTACGGCCCGAGGGTCGGATCAGGCTCGCAAACAGGTTTTTATCCGGCCCGCGGGATGAGTTTGCTAAGTATAAAAATTAACCTGACATTTTTGAATGAGAGAAACAGCTGTTCTAAATGTGTCCACTGGATGTCGCAATAGCAATTCTTTGTATCTTTGTAGATGATACTACATATGTACAAAATAAACCACATGATATTAGTACAACAGTCGAGGAAAATGATCAAACTACATAAAAAACATCCTGTAATTTGATTTTGATATAATTTTTTTAATCTAGGTAGATTGAAAATCAACACCAATGAGTTGGCTGATGAACACTATCACATAATTTATTCAGAAAGTATAAATAACGACAAACACAGTATATACACAGGGCAGCACGGTGGAAGAGGGGTTAGTGCATCTGCCTCACAATACGAAGGTCCAGAGTAGTCTTGGGTTCAATCCCGGGCTCGGGATCTTTCTGTGTGGAGTTTGAATGTTCTCCCCGTGACTGCGTGGGTTCCCTTCGGGTACTCCGGCTTCCTCCCACCTCCAAAGACATGCACCTGGGGATAGGTTGATTGGCAACACTAAATTGGCCCTAGTGTGTGGATGTGAGTGTGAATGTTGTCTGTCTATCTGTGTTGGCCCTGCGATGAGGTGGCGACTTGTCCAGGGTGTACCCCGCCTTTCGCCCGATTGTAGCTAAAATAGGCTCCAGCGCCCCCCACGACCCCAAAGGGAATAAGCGGTAGAAAATGGATGGATGTAATTGTAAAAAAAACACCCAGCAACATTATGATTTGTAAAATTTTCAGAATGTTCTTGTTGCATTTTTAAATAAAGAAAACAATCTGAAGTTATTTTTAAGTTATCGTGCCGTGATTTCACCAGTCCCGGCCTACATGGGAGTAGATTTTTCTCCATGTGGTCCCCGATCTAAAATAAGTTTGACACCCCTGATCTAAATCATGGAGTATTGTGTGTGTACTGTAGACGTTTGAGGACAAAAATGAGTGTATTTTGTAATGGAATAAGGCTGTAACAAAATATGGAAAAAGTGAGGCGCCGTGAGTACTTTCCGGATGCACAGTAAGTGCAATAAATCAGAGCAATACATGATGACAATCGTCTGCTCCCGCATGTATTCTTTATTATAGTTTTTACAATGTTCCATATTTTTTGCGACCGCAGATGCTGATCAATGAGATTGCTGCAGGCTTTTCAAGACTGTGCGGTTGGAGCACAGTGTGTATTCTCACTGCATAAACACACAGGCATGTTTAAAAGGCGAGCCTCCAAATGGGGCACTGTGATGTTAGGACTCATGCGACAAGACGATCTACTGTAAATGCTGAGAAATGTAACAAACAGTTTTTACTTCAGATGTTTTTTTTCTACAAGATGATCAGTGAGCAAATCTAAAGCCTTACATGATTTTTCATTTTGTTTGCGAACCTCTTCTTTGACATGATTCTGAGGCCTTAAACTGGTTGACTTTTAAACGCCGCTAAATGGTTCCTTGCCCCTCACTCTTCTGTGCTATTATCCCATCTATAGTAAACTAACCTGCAAAGGAAATGGATTGCACATGCAGCATCTCTCCCCTCAGAGTAGTTTCCTTAATCCCTTACACTTAAACTCTGATCTTTTCCTCTACAGAACTAGGTCAAATCAGGGCTTGGTTGCAACCAAGTTTACATGTACAAATGAATCAAGACTTAAAAGTGAAAGTAAGGTAGAAGGCCAAAGATGGGATGATTTTATGTAGTCAACAATGACAAGATTTTCTCTAAAACAGGGGTGTCAAACTAATTTTAGATTGAGGGCCACATGGAGAAAAATCTACTCCCAAGTAGTAAAATCACGACACGATAAGTTAAAAATAAAGACAACTTAAGACCGTTTTCTTTGTCTAAAAATAGAACAAGCACTTTCTGAAAATGTAAAAATCATAATGTTGTTGTTTGTTTTGTTTTTTTACAATTACCTGTTGAGGTTAATAGTACCGTATTTCCTTGAATTAGCTCTGGGGCGGTAATTAATTTAAAACCGCTTCTCACTCCGGCGCTTGCCAAAGGCATGCGGTAAATTTAAGCATGCGCTAATTAATTAAAAACCTCTTCTCACTACGGCGCTTACTAAAGGCATGCGGTAAATTTAGTGTGATGTAAATTTGAGTGTGATGTAAGGATACCATCATGAAAAGCACATTTAATAAAAAAAACTTTATTATGGTCTTACCTTTACTTATAAATGAAGTCCATGCACCGCTCCTTCTGAACAAAAGCATCGATAACTTGTTTATAGAAGTCTTCCTTATCTTTCTTCAGTTTTAAAAGTCTCTCTGTCTCGATGGAGACCTTCCTTTAATTATTACCCCCTGCTTCGATTGAAAGTCCAGTTTAGAAAACTGTTGTTGTCACTTCTTCTGCGGCCGAGTAGTCGCAAGAGTGATCCCTGGGATCACTAGCGCCCTCTACCACCATGAGGCGGGAGTCATTTAGTGACTCATATTTGACACACGCAGCTATATTAATAAAACATTTTTTCAAAATAAAGCGCTTTGAAAGACGCAACTCCAACAACAAAAGGTAATCTCTCCACCATTACAAACTAACACAATATTAATAATAAGAATTGCAATTACCGGTATATAATAACACAATATTGATATTGTTTATTTAAAGCGTATTTTACAATTATTTTTTCATAAATTAAGCATTTCAAGCATGTAAATAACAATACTACAGTAGTGTTGGCCACGAGATGAGACTGACAAATGTGTTTAGAAGGTAATAAACTGAGCAGTTCCCTCTTTACTGTTTTTTTAGCATATTCAATAGCTTGAACCTTAAATCCTACTGAATAGCTCTTTATCTTCTTCCCTTTGTGCAATTTTAAATTATTGAAATTAGCCTCCTCCATTTTGGAAAATGATGCCTTGAAAGGTGAAGTGTCACTCGTGACGTGACGAGTTTGACCCGGCGGTAAAACGAGGCATATGCTAATTATTCTGCTAAACAAGTTTGACCAAGCAGTAATTCTAAGCATGCGCTAATTATTTTGTGAAGCGAGTTTGACCCGGCGGTAAAACGAGGCATGCAGATAATATATACCCGACGGCAATTTATGTATACTTTATTTGTTGTTAGTTATATTTTCTGAATAAATGTGATAAATGTTGGTGTTGATTTCCAATCCATCAAGATAAAAAAAATTATATCAAAATCTAATTACAGTATGTTATTTATGTAGTTTGATCATTTTCCTCTATGATGTGCTAACATGTGGTTTATTTTGTACATATGTAGCATCATCTACCAAGATACAAAGAATTGCTATTGCGACATCCAGTGGACACATTTAGAACAGCAGTTTCTTTCATTCAAAAATTTCAGGTTCATTTTTATACTTAGCAAACTCATCCCGCGGGCCTGATAAAACCTGTTTTATCAGGCCGTACGTTTGACACCCCTGCTCTAAAACAAATTAAACAAATTAATTAAAAAATTATTGAGTGACAAATGACGGGACAAATCAGAGCTGGGCCATGGGCGGGGAACATGACCGGGCGCTTTTAAGTGGATGGCCCGGGCTTTTAGCTTGGTAATCAGCACGCTCGCCTCTTATGCCAGCGAACTGGGAACAATAGCAAAAACTCAAAGCAGCCGAGAGAGAGAGAGTACACAACTGCTACACTTGCCCTCTTTTTTCCTTTTCTTTGCACTTTGCCGCTGCACTTTTATTATGTTTATATGAACTGCCACTCATGTTAACTTCATAGTAAAAATACTCATCTCACTCGTACTTCCTTGACAAGTGACTGATGACATTGATGGATGGTTCATGACGATTTTATCCACAATACACTAAGAGACAATATCACTGGTCTACTTTTAAATTTGCACGTCGCAAAGGGAAATGTGAGAGTGAAATTAAAGCAAAACATTTGATAAAACATTCTACATCTGTGAAATTACTAAATTTAGTCTTGTAAGGTTTTTAAAAAACATGACTCATTCTGACTCGGGCAACCTATAAGCCCACATACGTCCAGTTCTTTTATTGGTGATGATTAGAATAGGACCATTTGCATGATATGAGCTCCTACAGGTCCCCGGCCAAGGAAGAGGTCCGCCATCCCCAGCTAGGAGCCTCTTCAGGTGCCCAGCGCCGCCATTTCCCTGCTCAGTGATACCACAATGATTTGATTGATATTTTTCATTTTTACAAAAGCGTTTTTTGTTGTTTTATTGTTTTCAAATGTAGGGAAAAAAAGAGCCATTAACAGGTTTTGCTTTTCTTTAATTACTTTACACTATTGACTTTATTATACAAGGAGGAAATAATGTAAATATTACTGGATAATGTCAGATTACAGTTATGATCAAGAATGTATTCATTTAATGATAATACATACGAACGTTGGTTTAGCCCAGGGGTAGGGAACCTATGGCTCTGGAGCCAGATGTGGCTCTTTTGATGACTGCATCTGGCTCTCAGATAAATCATAGCTGACATTGCTTAACACGATAAGTAATGAATAATTACGCTGGTAATCACAGTGTTAAAAATAACGTACAAAATATTTAACATTCTCATGCATTTTAATCCATCCATCCGTTTTCTACTGCACCTGTTCAAGAAGTCGCATTAATGGTAAGAAGTATTTTATTTATTATTGGTTAGCTTCAGAATAACAATGTTGTTAAAAAGAATAAGAGACTTATTATACTCTAAAAATGTTGGTCTTACTTAAAAATGCACGCATTTAGTTGTATCCAGTGTTAAAAAATATTAAATGGCTCTTACGGAAATACATTTTAAAATATTTGACTTTCATGGCTCTCTCAGCCAAAAAGGTTACCGACCCCTGGTTTAGCCAATACTGCCCCGCAACTACTTGGCATTGGATCGCAGTGGCAGCTGCTGGTCTTTCAATTCGGAGAAGCTCATTTTCAGCTACTCTCTAAACACAAGTACAGTCTCCAATAACAGATGAAAGTTAAAAAGATGCTAGATTTTACAAAGAAAACGTCACTTGAAGGATTGTAAAATTCTTTGAATCAACTTGAAACAACGCAACTTGAAACATGCTCTGGCAGTTGTTAATATTTAAAGATTGGAGATTCGCTCATTTTGCTGTCAACGGATTCAGCCTCAGAAAGATCATCCAATCATCATGCAGAAGCCCAATGTCCAGGCCAGACGAGGCCAAACATTTCCAGGGGTGCCAAGCGTCTGATGGGCGGGACAAAAGTGAGCATTTATCCAACGACTGTCTAGTTTGGCTCCAGTTGAACAACCCGCTCTGTGCTCCCCTACTGATGTACGTAACTTACGTAAGCGACGCCGCCTTGTTCCTTCCCCTGCGTACATTCCCGCAAATCCTGACGTGCACCATCCAAAAATCTTACCATCGCATCAGCGCATGGCGGACCGCAGAGCTGTGATTGGTTAGCTTTTGCCAAGGAGGGTCCCTGAGCTGACTTTGTGCTTGGAATGCACCAATTATTATATGAAATACAGCAACAGTGATTAAACATTTGCATGGAAAATGATATTGTCTACTTAATATCTCTGTGTGCTTTAGAAATAATGACTGGATGTGTCATGTTTCAACATATTGTGTTGGTGTTACACCCAGAAGAAGTCACACAAAGTATGACACTGTTTTTAACTTTTATTGCCAATCTTGTGCAAACAATGGGTTTAATTAGAACACATATTATTTCTCGTGCGCACACGTTTTATTTTTTCTCACACACGTTTCCTTCTTCCCCATCAATTATATTTCAGGCACGGTATTTTCACGAACATGTGGCCTCTGAACACGATCACATATGCACATAAACATCAACACCATCAGGTCGTTACAAGACTTATTTAATAGTTTTGTTTATTTTCAATTATCCCATTTTTCGGACTATAAGCCGATACTTTTTTCTTATGCTTAAAAAAAACATACAGCCAATTTATAGATTTTTCTTCGCTAACGGCCATAATGTTTTGAATTCAACAAACAGTTTTCAACGCCATCAGAGACACTGAAAATGTATACTATTGTTTTTGCTATGGCACCATCTTTTAGACGAGTTTGCTCGCTGCAGAATTCAAAATGTACTTCGGGTTTTGTGCCTTGAACCGGAAGTATATCACATTTCATCTACTATTTGTCCACAGCATTTCTAGGCCCATTGGGTTGAGTTTTTCTTGCCTTGATGTGGGATCAGAGCCCAGGAGTTTGTTGTGGTTTGTGCAGCCCTTTGAGGCATTTGTGATTATGGGCTATATAGATAAACTTTGATTTATCGATAATTGATATTGTGATATATATCTTTATCGCAAGAATCTCCAATATATATTGTGATATAGATTTTAGGCCATTTTGGCCATCCCTTGCCTTCTCTGCTGGCTGGGAGTATACAGGTTGAAAGTGTGTGTTTGATGGACATGAGAGTGAAGTTCCCTACTTTCCTGGAACCAATCACAACAACATTCGCACGCGACACAGCTGTGGGATACGATTCTAAAAGGGTCAGTTTTTGTCTAACCCCAACCCAACCCCTCTCACCCCTCTGTTACCCCCATCCCTCCCTTTTTCATCCATTCCTAGAAACATTACCTCACAGCACATTAGGCTGCGTCAGAGGTGTCACCTGGGGAGTTAACAAGTATATTCGCTAGTATGCGGGTGAGTTTCGAGAAAATAAAATCCTCTTTGAATATCGCTGTTGAAATTCGACATTTGCAAAGGGTGGAGCACCTAAAACTTGATCAACATTCACAAACATAATCAACCGTAAAATAATGTGAACAAATGATTTGCAGATTTCTTATTTGGCAAACACAGAATGCAATTATTTCATTATTGAGTCATTATTTCAGAGGTGTTTTATTATTGCCGCAGTCCTGGAAATCTAATGACTAAATATGCCATTTCATATCAGTAACGTTACAGCAAATAGGTGAAGAATGCTTGTTTTCTGTCTATAGTAATCGAAGCAAAATAGATTCAAACAAAATAATGGTGATGTTCTCACAGTTGAGGTTTATGTCGACCCATCAAGTGATGCTGACGGTCATCTAAACATCCCAGAGGTTGTGGTTTATGAAAGTAGCTGTGTGTAACATCATTTAAACAGCTGTGACTTCAATCCTAGGGCCACCCAAATAGACCATTGTAATGAATGGAGAGTGCTTTGCATCTGTTTCCATCATGCTCTCTTTACAAAGTTTTTGATTTTATCTTATGAGTCTCAAGCTCGCCACGTGCTGTATTGTTTTTTTCTTACCTCTAACCTTAAGAATGTATTGCAATGACCCAATTCCATGTAACTTTAGGTACAAAGCACATCCATAACATATCTTGTCATGGAGACCTGTTACATTTTGACCCAATTTATATTAATGCAATTGCATGTTATCCTACGTAAAACTTTAAGGCCCATCAGTATAAGTACTTTGGACAAGTTCTGAATTGGACTTGCCAATGATGACTAAAGCACTCCCTTAAAGAGGAACTGCACTTATTTGGGGTGGGGGGGATTTTGCCTATCGTTCTCAATCCTTATAAGAGACAAGAAGACAAACGTTGTTAGTTGCTTTTTTTTTTGCATTCTCACATGTAAAAATCAGCTTGATCTTGGTGGCTAGCTTTGCAGCTAATGGGAGCAATAAATTCTACCTCTAAATCACTTCAAAAATGCATTCAAAACTATACGTCAATAATACTTCATTTAAGTTCCGTCACCTGTATAATAACCAAGCTGTAGCAACATTGTTATTGTAAGAGCGAACACTGAGGAACTCTTTTTCCAGGGTAGTAACACGTCGGCATGCCTCGGTATTCGCTGTAAAAGCTAACTACAGAAAGCTAAAAGCTAGCTTTTACGACAACACAAAACATGTTTTAATTTGTAATAAACAACACTGCGATAGGACACTAATCTTACTGACTTAAAAACATGAAAAGTCATATTACAGTATGTGTAAAGTATTAGCCCACATTTCATGTTTTGTTTGCACACGGCTAGCCAGACAGCGTATGTACTGTAGTTGTACTAACACGTACGACGTGCTGAGTGTATCATTGATTAATATTATAGTGTGACTCACTCAAAGGGACAGTTGTTTGGTCCAGCTGGCCGGGGACATTTTTTCCAGTTTACTTTGGTAAGCACTCCATTTATGTCGAAGTAGCTGGGCTTCAAGTTCCACATTTATAGCGTCAAAGTCACTTTTACCTCACTCTCCCGGCTTCCGTCCGCTCCAACTTATTTCCCTTCCTTTGTGCTCGCTCCTATAAGCAGTACTTCATTCTCAGTATATTCAGCTTCAAAAAGAATCCTCATTTGTCCAAAAATTGTCATCTTCGTTGTCTGTTATCGATTCTGCCATGATTAGAACACACACACGCGTTTGTTTCCGGAAGTAGGAACACACATTTGTTGCCAGAAGTCGGGGGTGTGCTGTTATGAAAACGGAAGTCAATGTGCTGAAGAAATCAGTCCTGGCATTGATTAAAATGCTCAAAATATGGTAAATATCTAACATATTACATATTGTTATGAACGTGACTGTTATTACATTATACACTATAGTACATGCCAAAAGTTTGGAGACGTCGTCTCCTCATTTAATGCGTTTTCTTTATTTTCATGACTATTTACATTGTAGATTGTCACTGAAGGCATCAAAACTATGAATGAACACATGTGGAGTTATGTACTTAACAAAAAAAGGTGAAATAAGTGAAAACATGTTTTATATTCTAGTTTCTTCAAAATAGCCACCCTTTGCTCTGATTACTGCGTTGCACACTCTTGGCATTCTCTCGATGAGCTTCAAGCACACCTGTGAAGTGAAAACCATTTCAGGTGACTACCTCTTGAAGCTCATAGAGAGAATGCCAAGAGTGTGCAAAAAAGTAATCAGAGCAAAGGGTGGCTATTTTGAAGAAACTAGAATATAAAACATGTTTTCAGTTATTTAACCTTTTTTTGTTAAGTACATAACTTTACGTGTGCATTCATAGTTTTGATGCCTTCAGTGACAATCTACAATGTAAATAGTCATGAAAATAAAGAAAACGCATTGAATGAGAAGGTGTGTCCAAACTTTTGGCCTGTACTGTATACTTTCAGTGTGTATATAAACGTTAATAGGGGCGTTTTAGAGGTCTTTGAAGGCAACAACAGTGACTCCCATTAGCCGCATCTTTTAAACGTTCTTTTTTTATATCCTAAAAAAAAAGACATATGTTCTTGTCTTTCATGATTGTGAACGATAGGCAAAATTCCAAACAAAAAGTGCAGTTCCCCTTTAACGCTGACCTGAGATTTGTTATGGCTATATATCCTTGTCATAAACTAGCACATAACAAAATGGAGTAAAGAGAACTTTTTATGATGTAATTATGATGTAATTATGATGCATTTGCCTATAGTCCGAACTGTGTTTATTTTCCTTTCTAGGCTCATGTCAGAGCACCGAGGGGTGTGTGTGTGTGTGCACGTGGCGTAAGGTGATTACGGTGTCATGACGTCTGCTGGTGTCAGGGCTGAACCTGAGAAACCATTGCGCTGACCCACTCCCTAAACCCAAACTGACTTTTTTATTTTTGCTTTGTTGCTTACATGTACATATATGGGGACTTACACATAACATGCACATTTGCACACATGATTTACAGTAAATGGGTCTTTATAGAGTTTAGGTGTGACCGTTGACCCTGACCTGCTGATGTGATGAAGAGCTACATCAAAAGTCTACTGACTCACAGTGTATATACAGTGTGTGTCCATGCTTTTAGATGTTTGTATGTAATCAATCTATATAGTATGTAATTTGTCCTGAGCTTCTCCCTGTATCAAATGTTTTATGACTTTGTGTCTGTAAACATGACTAAACACAAAATTCCTACACATTAATGGCCATGTCAATGTTGAGGTGGGTTTATAATTGTGGTTGTGTGTATTTAACTGTGTTAACATTAGTTTAATGCAGACCTTAAATAGTGTGTGTGTGTGTGTGTGTGTGTGTGTGTGTGTGTGTGTGTGTGTGTGTGTGTGTGTGTGTGTGTGTGTGACCTAACATAACCAGAAATCATGATCATAATTAAAGATAAAATATATTTTTTATTTACTTTCCCTAAATATCTACAAGTATTCATATTCCCTTCATGTCATATTATGCTTGTTCAAGCGCTGTTGTTTTTAGTTTTAGTTTGTATCCAATCAGAATTCAGCTAGCTTATGTTGCCATGCTGTACGGAATCTGCCCGAGGCCTTCAGAATCAACAATGTGGCGTCCGTGCACTGTAAGCAAATGGTGACATACAGTTGATAGACAGTTGCAATAGCCAATCAGACCCCGCACCCCCAACCCCGCCCACCTCAACCGACGCACGTTGGTGGGGGGGTGGGGGGGGGGGGGGGGGGGGGGGGGGGTAGCGGGGATGTATAATGTAGCCCGGAAGAGTGAGGGATGCATGGGATTCTGGGTATTTGTTCTGTTGTGTTTATGTTGTGTTACGGTGCGGATGTTCTCCCGAAATGTGTTTGTCATTCTTGTTTGGTGTGGGTTCACAGTGTGGCGCATATTAGTAAGAGTGGTAAAGTTGTTTAAACGGGCACTCTCAGTGTGATCTGAATGGCTGTTGAACAAGTATGCCTTGCAGTCACTTATGCGTGTCTGCAGAAGCCACATACAACATGTGACTGGGCTGGCAAGCTGTTCGTACAGGATGTAGAGGCCGCTAAAGGCAGTGCCATCACAGCACGCCCTTATTATTGTTGTTAGGGTGAAAATCAGCAGACATTCGAAAGAATAGTTGCTCTGAAATTCGTCAGTCAGTCTCCCGGAAAAATTGGGAGGGTTGGCAAGTGTGATGCTGTTTAAAGGGAAACTGTTTAGGGAAAACTCATATAAAACTTGCGGGCCGCACTATTATACATTTTCATATTAAGGTGCGGGCCGCGTGTCTGAGACCCATGGTTAATACATAGCACAAAGCAAAAATGTATGCAGTGTTATTTAATTATAAATTTCAAAAGAGTTTTTTGGCTCTCATTGTTTTCTTTATTTTGTGAAACGGGTCAAAATGGCTCTTTGAGTGGTAAAGGTTGCCGACCCCTGGTCTAGGGTACACTTATTAAAGATGAAACATTATATCTATCTAACATTATATTAATCGCAATTAATTTTGAGGAAACTGTGAATAAAAAAGCAATTGCTCGTGATGAAATATTTTAATCGTTTAACAATCCATTTTTTTTACATTAAGACCGTAGCCCTAGACACCGAACAAAAAGGCAGTGGCAGTATTTTCTAATTTTGTTACTTCTTTGACTTTATTCAGTATGATTTACAAATCGATAAAACAAAGCCATCCTTCCTTTTAAATATTCATTAGGCAGTGACTGTCTTTCAGCGTTACCGTCATTGTTTGATTCAACAACACATGTGGTCAGCGGTGATGTAATTGCATCATGGGAACGTGTGTAAAACCACAGCGTTGTTTGAAGCACTGACTCTGCATTAAAAGTGGACAGAGGACCAAAAGCAAGATGTAGAGAAGCGTGGATTGCAACAACAACATAGGTAACTACACTAATCTTTACTCTGAAAATCCCTCTTGCACAACATCAACGTTTATATCTCTCGTATATAAGTTGATAGTTTTAGTTTCCATCCTCATTAATGTGCCTGGAACAGGCTAAGAACAGGTTTACAACATATCAGTGGTAAAGTCAAGCGAAGAAAACACAATCTCCACATACATTGCATGTGCATGATGGAATATATAACTGTATAATATTGGATACATTAACATACAACATTATGTGTTCTTCCAATAATGCAATCCATCCATCCATCCATTTTCTACCGCTTATTCCCTTCGGGGTCGCGGGGGGCGCTGGAGCCTATCTCAGCTACAATCGGGCGGAAGGCGAGGTACACCCTGGACAAGTCGCCACCTCATCGCAGGGCCAACACAGATAGACAGACAACATTCACACTCACATTCACACACAAGGGCCAATTTAGTGTTGCCAATCAACCTTTCCCCAGGTGCATGTCTTGGGAGGTGGGAGGAAGCCGGAGTACCCGGAGGGAACTCACGCAGTCACGGGGAGAACATGCAAACTCCACACAGAAAGATCCCGAGCCCGGGATTGAACCCATGACTACTCAGGACCTTCGTATTGTGAGGCAGACGCACTAACCCCTCTACCACCGTGCATTCCAGCCATGCAATTATTTGCCAAAACACTCAGGCTTTGTCTACACTAAGCCGTATAACCCCTTAAACGAATAATTATTTAGCCTAGGCCTCGTTTCAGCCACACTAAATCAGTGTTTAAGGTCCTCCTCCTCGGATAATTTTTTACACGGGTAAGTGCGCCGTCTATTTCTTGAATCTCCGGCTCTTAACTTTGTATGGACTCATTGATTGTTTACAAACTGAGTTTGGAGAGGAAGCGACGCCAGAAAGACCGCTCCCCACACAGGAAGTGACGTCAGAAAGATGGAGGCGAGTCATCCAGACATGCCCGTGTGGAAATCACACATGAATACTGTAGGAGCCATTTAAGGCATCCTTATTTTTTTGTTGGCATTACTTTCTCTTGTCACTAGGTGGCGGGCTTTTTGGTTGAGCAGTGCAGGGAGGAAGTCATATGTAGGAGCACAGGTGAGCCAAATGAGGAAGGACTCAGGTGTGGGAGCACAAACCGTTCTTACCAGCAGCAGACAGCAGCAGACAACATCAGACAGCAGCAGACAGCAGCAGACAGCAGCAGACAACATCAGACTGCAACAGGCAGGAGAACATATAACACAATATCACTGCAATAATCCCTGGTATGTTTCATTCACCCTGCAAGTTCGTTAATAAATATGCATAAACTGGATTTCCGACTGGACCTCACTTCATATGCAATGTTTGCTACTGCGTAGGATCACTCCCTCAAACCTGTTGAGTAATGACAATAAATTGGAACATTTGAAGGTGAAGATAGCCATTACAAATACCTTAAGAGAAGCAAATGCGCGATTGCAGCTATTTCGGATACAACACATCTCAGACGGCAACATAAGACGGTTGAGCGACGGTTTTGGATAAGGCCTGGAAGAACAGTAGCCTGGTGGGATATGATTGTCAACAAGTGTGTTGTGCCAGCTGAACGACAAGAGCACTTTTGAATGTCCAGGTCAGCTGTGATTCGACTTAGTGGAAAACGTTGTCCATTTGTCGAAGGGGAGACAACAACAGACTACGAAACACAGCAAATACATTTGGACTGGCAAAGCAGACTATTACTAGTTATTGTCCTTAATGTATGTCGAGCGATTACTCAACGTCTAGTTTTGTACTCCATAACTATTGTGAAGTCATGAAGTGGTTGCGGCCGTCAAGTACGCCCGCCAATTTCAGCCTACAAGCACAGTGTTCTGAACAGATATCTATTATTGTTGTAAAATGTTCTTTATCACATTGTTTACTTCCACACGTCCATAAATATATGACTATATATTATATATATATATATATATATATATATATATATATATTCACTACAATAGTCTAACAGCTGCTGATGGTGAGGCAAACAAGGTTTACTGTTAAAAGAAATGTGGCAATAGTCTACATCAGTGGTTCTTAACCTGGGTTCGATCGAACCCTAGGGGTTCGGTGAGTCGGGCTCAGGGGTTCGGCGAAGGTCAATAACACACCCGACTCATCGTGTAAATAAAAACTTCTCCCTATTGGCATATTACAGATACGGCAACAGCAGAAGTCAGACTGATTTGCAGGTGTGTAATTTGTTGTTCTTTGAACAAGGTGATGTTCATGCACGGTTCATTTTGTGCACCAGTAAAAAAACATGGTAACACTTTAGTACGGGGAACATATTCACCATTAATTAGTTGCTTATTAACATGCACATTAGTAACATATTGGCTCTTAACTAATCATTATTAAGTACTTATTAACACCTTATTCGGCATGGCCTTATTATAACCCTAACCCTCTAACCCTGGCCCTGACCCTCTAACCCTAACCAAATAACTCTAAATTAAGTCTTTGTTACTTAGAATATGTTCCCCATACTAAAGTGTTACCAAAAACATATAACTTTGTCTTGAATTTGAATTTTTTATTTTTATTTTTTCACTAAAGAAGGGTTTGGTGAATGCGCATATGAAACTGGTGGGGTTTGATACCTCCAACAAGGTTAAGAACCACTGGTCTACATTGAAACACAGGGTAAGGATACACTTCCAGGACAGAGGGGACTATGACGCGAGCATTTTTTTCACGCATGCGTACTAGGTGGTATTGCGCAAGCGGATGGAGGGGGTAAGGGGGTTTTAAACGACCATTGTGTGTGTGTGGACACGGATAAGGTTAGGTGGGATTTACCCTGGATAACCATAGCCGTAGAAGGGGCCTCAGGGACAGTGTTTTTTTCTGCATAAGTAACAATGACACTCAACAACAACTTAATCCCTCCAGGCATTCACGATGTTGCAATAGCACCAATTCACACAAATTCAACCAATCCCCACAAATGATGCACAGCCTCGCAACGGTGTCTAATGAACGCAACTTCCCCGCACATTTTGGCCAATCAGTGTCATTTTCGCTGATGGAATTTGTCCATGAGCGGCGCTCAAACACGCATATCAACTGTCAAGGCAAAACTTCTATTTCATGTGTAGACAAAGAAGGACATTTTTTTCCAAGATTGCGCCGCTGTAGTGGCTGCTAGTGGCAGGAACTCTGTGCTATTCCTGAGGGGATTTTGCTTTTGTGTTCCTGATTCTTCCCTCTTGTTTTCATGTGGGTTTTTTTGCCTTTTGGTCCGGACCCTTTGGGACTGAGTGACAAAGGGTGGCACTTTCGTGACTTCTGCGGTGCTTTTTTGTGAACTTCTGGATCTGCCTGCCGGAAGCCCTTTGGCCGTGGACACCAGCTGCTGGGTATCTGCCACACCAGAGTCCGTTTGGAGAGACTGGAGGAGATACGGATGAAGAGACAAGGCTGCGGAGCTGGCGCTGAGTGGCAGGACTGACTAGCTTCCCAGTGTCTTGGCTGAATGAGCAGGTATCGGACACCTCAGTCTCCTTGGACGTATCTTTGCTCATCCATGCAGACTGGACACTGGTCGAGAGTTGGTGGGCGACCGAGGGTGGAGTCGGCTCTCTTTGTTTGCTTTGTTGGGTCTGCTCCTGTCTCTGGCCATGCTCCCCCCACCCCAGCAGACAATGGCGTGGAACACCGCAGACGCCACCACAGTGTTTGTTTTTTTGTTGTTGTTTTACTTTTGTGGCTGTTTGTAGAAGTGGCACTGCTGGAGTGGCAGCTGGTTGCATCAGCTCTGCTCTTTTAATGTCTTTATGTCCTTTGTGTTCTTTGATGTTTCCCTCGTACACACATGTTTATGTGTTATAGCTATTTGTTTTTTTCCCTTGGCCTCAGTCTGTACCCCCTCTCCAGGGGCCCAGACTTAGAGTAATTTTTTTTTTCTCACATCCCCCTGCCCCCCCAGCGTTTACCTGTTTCCCACCTTTTTGTAAGGGGCGCCGGAAGTTGGCAGACCCGTCAGCGATCCTGTTCTGTCTCCCTGTAATGTTTGTCTGCTCTTGAATGGGATTGTGCTGAAAATCTTAATTTCCCCTCGGGGATTATTAAAGTATTTCTGATTCTGATTCTGATTCTGATATATTAACTCCGTATTCCTCAAACAGCACCATTTTCGTCCTTCTGCATAGCCCAGACCTCCTTCCGGGTCCTATTTACAGCACCAAGTTATCTTTTTCAATTTTATCAAAAGTAGTCAGGATTATATTTGAAGTCATTAAAGGCCTACTGAAATGCAATTTTCTTATTTAAACGGGGATAGCAGGTCCATTCTATGTGTCATACTTGATCATTTCGCGATATTGCCATATTTTTGCTGAAAGGATTTAGTAGAGAACATCGACGATAAAGTTCGCAACTTTTGGTCACTGATAAAAAAGCCTTGCCTGTACCGGAAGTAGCAGACGATATGCGCGTGACGTCACAGGTTGTGGAGCTCCTCACATCCGCACATTGTATACAATCATGGCCACCAGCAGCGAGAGCAATTCGGACCGAGAAAGCGACGATTTCCCCATTAATTTGAGCGAGGATGAAAGATTCGTGGATGAGGAAAGTGAGAGTTGAGGACTAGAGGGCAGTGGGAGCGATTCAGATAGGGAAGATGCTGTGAGAGGCGGGTGGGACCTGATATTCAGCTGGGAATGACTAAAACAGTAAATAAACACAAGACATATATATTATACTCTATTAGCCACAACACAACCAGGCAGCACGGTGGAAGAGGGGTTAGTGCATCTGCCTCAAAATACGAAGGTCCTGAGTAGTCTTGGGTTCAATCCCGGGCTCGGGATCTTTCTGTGTGGAGTTTGCATGTTCTCTCCGTGACTGTGTGGGTTCTCTCCGGGTACTCCGGCTTCCTCCCACTTCCAAAGACATGCACCTGGGGATAAGTTGATTGGCAACACTAAATTGGCCCTAGTGTGTGAATGTGAGTGTGAATGTTGTCTGTCTATCAGTGTTGGCCCTGCGATGAGGTGGCGACTTGTCCAGGGTGTACCCCGCCTTCCGCCCGATTGTAGCTGAGATAGGCTCCAGCGCCCCCCGCCACCCCAAAGGGAATAAGCGGTAGAAAATGGATGGATGGATGGACAACCAGGCTTATATTTAATATGCCACAAATTAATCCCGCATAACAAACACCTCCCCCCTCCCGTCCATATAACCCGCCAATACAACTCAAACACCTGCACAAAACACTCAATCCCACAGCCCAAAGTACCGTCCACCTCCCCAAAGTTCATACAGCACATATACTGTATTTCCCCAAAGTCCCCAAAGTTACGTACGTGAGACTTTTTGAGACTTTTATTAGTAGGTTGCACAGTGAAGTACATATTGCGTACAATTGACCACTAAATGGTAACACCCGAATACATTTTCCAACTTGTTTAAGTCGGGGTCATGGTACAGATATACACTATCATATATACTATCATCATAATACAGTCATCACACAAGCTAATCATCAGGGTGTATACATTGAATTATTTACGTAACATGCACATAGCGGCACGCACGTACGGGCAAGCGATCAAATGTTTGGAAGCGTACTCACGGTACCGTGTCTGCTTATCCAACTCAAAGTCCTCCTGGTAAGAGTCTCTGTTGTCCCAGTTCTCCACAGGCCAATGGTGAAGATTGACTGTCATCTTTCGGGAATGTAAACAATGAAACACCGGCCGTGTTTGTGTTGCTAAAGTCGGCCGCAATACACCGCTTCCCACCTACAGCTTTCTTCTTTGCTGTCTCCATTGTTCATTGAACAAATTGCAAAAGATTCACCAACACAGATGTCCAGAATACTGTGGAATTTTGCGATGAAATAGACAACTTAATAGCTGGCCACCATGCTGTCCCAAAATGTCCTCCACAATCCGCGACGTCACGCGCTGACGTAAACTAACCCGGTCGTATTGGCATGAGTTGCAATGTTAAGATTTCATCATTGATGTATAAACTATCAGACTGCGTGGTCGGTAGTAGTGGGTTTCAGTAGGCCTTTATGTCATTTGGTTGAGAATCCCAATGCAACGCAATGCAAATGAGAAGAGAAAACTTGTGTTGTCAAGGGCAATGCTGTGTGTGTCTGTTTGTGTGCATGTGTGAGGCTGCAGTGGGTGTGTTATACTCTCTGAAAATATCTGGGCCAACTGGGAGGGAAGGGTCTGAACAAGGTCTCCTCTGATGTCACACACATGCTGATGGAGTTACAGCTGACAAACACAAGTGTCTGAGAACCTCAGTAACACATGTACACATACGCATGCAAAGAGCTGATGTGTGCTTTCAGGCCTTCAGAAACCAGGAAGTCCCCTTGTTGTTTGGGAAACATCTGGAGCGCAGAATCCCTGAATCCCTGGTTCCCCTGGCAACACTAAATCAGCCAGCCCACTGCCTGTCCTCAGTGTTTGTGCGAGTGTGTGTTTGCGCAAATGTGTGTGGGCTTACATTGCAACTGTATGAAATTTTGATTAAGAAATCTAGGCGTGTAGATTTTAGGAGGTAATCGTGTATTTTCTTATTTCACACAGCTTATTTCAGATACCTCATAAAGCAAATGCTGTCATAATTTTTTTTCCACAGTCTGAAGCAGACTTGTATTGATAATCAAGCAATGCAATTACCCCGTAATAAAAAAGTTTGAATTAGATGTTATAATTGCAGTTAGATTGTCAATGGAAGTGTATGAGTTTATATAACCTCCCGAGTGCAGTAGCAGGACAAATGAAGCACATATAACTTTGAATAAATGAATAAGGGCCTGGGGTTAATAGTGTTGCCTGCCCTCGTCTGTTCTTAGCCCCTGAGTGAGGGAAATTCCATATTGTTTTACAAACCCCAAAACCAGTGAAGTTGGCACGTTGTGTAAATCGTAAATAAAAACAGAATACAATGATTTGCAAATCCTTTTCAACTTATATTCAATTAAATAGACTGCAAAGACAAGATACTTAACATTCGAACTGGAAAACTTGGTTATTTTTTGCAAAAATTAGCTTATTTGGAATTTGATGCCTACAACATGTTTAAAAAAAGCTGGCACAAGTGGCAAAAAAGACTGAGAAAGTTGAGGAATGCTCATCAAAAACTTAGTTGGAACATCCCATGGGCTGATTGGGTACAGCTGGGTGCCATTATGGGGTATAAAATCAGCTTCCATGAAATGCGCAGTCTTTCACAAACAAGAATGGGGTGAGGGTCACCACTTTGTGAACAAATGCATGAGCAAATTGTCGAACAGTTTAAGAACAACATTTCTCAACGAGCTATTGCAAGGAATTTAGGGATTTCACCATCTAAGGTCTGTAATATCATCAAAAGTAAGCGGCAAGCCTGAAAACCAACATTGAATGCCCTTGACCTTCGGTCCCTCAGGCAGTACTGCATCAAAAACGACATCAGTGTGTAAAGGATATCACCACATGGGCTCAGGAACACTTCAGAAAACCACTGTCAGTAACTACAGATTGTCGCTACATCTGTAAGTGCAAGTTAAAACTCTACTATGCAAAGCGAACGCCATTTATCAACAACACCCAGAAACACCGCCGGCTTCGCTGGGCCCGAGCTCATCTAAGATGGACTGATGCAAAGTGCAAAAGTGTTCTGTGGTCTGACGTGTCCACATTTCAAATTGTTTTTGGAAACTGTGGACGTCGTGTCCTCCGGACCAAAGAGGAAAAGAACCATCCAGATTGTTACAGGCGCATTAAATTAAATTCTAAGTTAATGATTATTTGCGAAAAAAAAAGTTTTGCAGTTCGAGCTTTAAATATCTTGTCTTTGCAGTGTATTCAATTGATTATAAATAGAAAAGGATTTGCAAATCATTGTATTATGTTTTCATTTCCGATTTACACAACGTGCCAATTTCATGGTTTTGGGGTTTGCACCTTCAATTGTTTTCAGGACAGTCTAAATAATCTATATCTAATATAAATTACAAATAAATCCTTCCTTTATAAATCCATTGTTGTTGAACAACTTACTGGTTTATAATGGATTTAAGACCACCCAGAATGCCATTAAAGATTGGGCAGTTTGTTATATTGACATGTTCCTTTTTGAGTCAATCTTTCATCTAACCTCATCTAAGTGGTATTAATTTCAAAGGGATTTAAAATCTGGAGTCTTCGAACGAAGACATTGGTTTGCCATTGTGAAAGAGTCTCTCATTTCAGCCGTTGAGTCAATATGTGATTAATGTGCTTGCTTTTGTTGTTTCCAAATGTATCTGCAACGCAGAGCTGGATTTCCTCCTTTTTTGGAAATTGGACCACAGGGCAGGTGTGAGATTACATTTGCCGGAAGAAGGTGATGGAGTGGCCGTGGATGTCTCAAAACCTGAACCCAATTAACCCTTGTGTGGTGTTCGGGTATCTGGGACCCGTTTTCATTTTTTATTAAAAGAAAAATGATACAATTGATACATTTTTCAAACTGAGACTCACTGACTTTGGCTCATTTTCTGTGAAGAACATAAATCAAAATACATATTTATTGACCACACACCATACACCCCCCCTACACATTTCTATTACATATAAGATGTCCAGGTCTACTGGACTCGGGGCTAATAGAAGTGTGGAAATTGATGTTCTGTGTACCACACACACACACACACACACACACACACACACACACACACACACACACACACACACACACACACACACACACACACACCTAGACAGGAGGAGGACAGAGTGTCGGTGTACAGAACATCATAGGGTCAAATGTGCGAGAAAATGAGAGCAGACAGTGTTGACAAACAATGTTGCAACCTTGTTTGGGAACCGCAGGTGCAGAAACACAAAAGAAGAATCCCTGTGGGATGCAGAAACTGGCAGATAAATTTTCTGCACAATGTTCATATTGTTGTTACTCAGCCAGCGTTTGTGGGTCTGATGGACCCGTTGCATTTTGTGGCTTTTAATGCCTCACAATCAAACACTTTTATGTTAAAATAATGAACAGATGTTTATTGGGATAAGGTAAATATCTGTTCAGTATTTATTAAAAGCATTTTGTGGCTTTTAATGCCTCACAATCAAACACTTTTATGTTAAAATAATGAACAGATGTTTATTGGGATAATGTAAATATCTGTTCAGTATTTTAACATAAAAGTGTTTGATTGTGAGGCATTAAAAGCCACAAAATGCAACGGGTCCATCAGACCCACAAACGCTGGCTGAGTAACAACAATATGAACATTATACAAGGGTTAATCACAAATAGGACAGTCTCAAGGGGAAGATGGAGTGAAAGGTGTCTAACATCCACTCGCTCTATGTCCAACAGCCTGCACAGCTTTGGTAAAATCTACATCCAAGAGGACTGAGCTTTGCTTGAGCCTAATGATGCCAAATGCTGCACACAAGAGTAAACACTTGGCAAAACATGCACCCCCTATTATGTTGCCAATGCTAGCATATTTTATAACATTTTTGGAGCACAACACACATGCGCTACCACAAATGTCATTCACGGCCATGTGGTTAAAACATCATTAGATGTTCGATTTTTTTCATATGACTTTATATCCATGTTTACACTTGTTATAGTAGAGCTGGGTATTGGCAAGGACTTCATGATACGATGCATAGCGCAAGACAATACAGTATTGCGATTAGTGTTGTCCCGATACCAATATTTTGGTACCGGTACCAGTACTAAAATTATTTTGATACTTTTTGGTACTTTTCTAAATAAAGGGGACCACAAAAAATGGCATTATCGGCTTTATTTTAACAAAAAAAACTTAGAGTATATTAAACATATGTTTCTTATTGCAAGTTTGTCCTTCAATAAAATAGTGAACACACTAGACAACTTGTCTTTTAGTAGTAAGTAAACAAACAAAGACTCCTAATTAGTCTGCTGACATATGCAGTAACATATTGTGTCATCTAAAAGATTATCTATTTTGAACAAGGTTAAATACAGTTTCCCGTATAATACAATGAGAATGTTATATTGCTCAATTATTTATGATAATCACAGAAGGCCGTATGACTTTAAATATCCAAGAGTGCGAACAAATTTGAAGCAAATGTGCTTATCAGTTGCTGGTGTGTAAGCATGGAATTGTCTAGACAAAGACTTAAAAAGTTGCAAGAATATCTTTGAATTTAAAGGGAGTTACAAAAAGAGACAACTGGAATTATATCAAACTGATTTTTGATTTTGATTGGACGTGTCATTTTGAAAATGCTTAAACGAAAATTAAAAGTATGTTGGAGTTGGAGTATGTTGGAGAAATATGGGGAAATACATATCACAGCAACATAATGCCTTTATTTCTTTCACAGAAAAGAGCAATTTGTATCATTTTTACAGTAGGATATAGAGACCACACAAATCCACTCTTCATTAGGTCAGGATTATTAAAACTAAAAGACATTGTAGAATTGCATACTCTATTAGTGATGTTCAAAGTTAGAGACAAAGTTCTTCCAAAGGACTTACAAAAGTTATTTGTGTTCACGTCGGAATATGAGAGTCACAGAAGGCCGTATCACTTTAAATATCCAAGAGTGCGAACAAATTTGAAGCAAATGTGCTTATCTGTTGCTGGTGTGAAAGCATGGAATTCTCTAGACAAAGACTTAAAAAGTTGCAAGAATATCTTTGAATTTAAAAGGTGTTACAAAAAGAGACAACTGGAATTATATCAAACTGATTTTTGATTTTGATTGGACGTGTCATTTTGAAAATGCTTAAACGAAAATTAAAAGTATGTTGGAGTTCGGGTGTTGGTGGAGGGAACAGTGATAAAGTCATCTAAGTAATTTGTGTTAAAAGGGGGGCATATAAATATAAGAATATTATTCTTCCATCTGCTCCTTTCTGATCATGGAAATGTATAAGAACCAAAAAAAACAATGAAAGTGTCAACTGTATATGGCTTGTATAAATGCATTTTCATGAAAGGAATAAAAATAAATGATGATGATGATGATGATTTATCATTCTATTATTTTGTCAAAATTATGAAGGACAAGTGGTAGAAAATGAATTATTAATCTACTTGTTCATTTACTGTTATTATTTGCTTACTTTATCTTTTAACGTGTTCTATCTACACTTCTGTTAAAATGTAATAATCACTTATTCTTCTGTTGTTTGGATGCTTTACATTAGTTTTGGATGATACAACAAATGTAGGTATCAATCCGATACCAAGTCGTTACAGGATCATACATTGGTAATATTCAAAGTCCTCAGCTGTCCAGGGACATATTTCCTGACTTTATAAACATAATACTTTTCCGAGGCGGTATAGTACCTAATATGATTCATTAGTGTCGCGGTAATATACTAATACCGGTATACCGTACAACCCTAATTGCAATATTGTAATGTTGCGATATATTGCAGTTTTTTTGCGATATTCGACATAGTTCACTGATACATTTGTATGTGGCTTAAAATACAAGTTGTACATTTGTACACTTGATGACAGTAATGATTCATTGGACAAACTAAGTCAAAAACTATCTAATTGAAACGATCACTTTCCATTTTTTGCAATTGAACAGAAAGAGGATGAGGACTGCGTTTCCACCGCAGGCCAAAATGTTCCAAATCTGATTTTTTTTTATATCCGATTTTTTCCAGCTGATTGTTTACACTCCAGTGTAAACAGGCATGTAGCCCTAATGTGGCCTCAACGTCACTTGCGTGCGCTGTGCGAGAAAGTGGAAAAAAAAGGAAGTTGACTAGGAGGAAGTAGCTACTACTACAAAATAAAATAAAAGTCGGCACACCTTCAAAATCAGTGTTTTTTTTTTTACATGAAAGTCAATTAAAGTAACATAATGTATGCATGAATGCATATAGTGTAATGTGTTTGGGAGGGTTCTAATCTTCTAATGGCAGTTAAGTAGAGGAGACACGGACATCAGCATGGATCTATGTGAGCTTTATTTTTCAACTCACATGTAAGCAAACACGCCACATGGTCAATTCCGGTCCTTCGACAATCGCTATTTTTTCATAATCAAAATATATATTCATATATAATTACACAAAACCTATTATTTGCACACTATTGACAAGTGATGCACCGAAAATTTGGTCGTCTTAAATAGACTTTGCTCACCGAAACCGTATGTTGTGATGAAATATCCACTTCCGCTGAGCACTGCGTCTTTCCCGGCGCACACGGATGACGTAGCTCGCCCGAAGCTGACAAAAAGGTCACATTCAGGTCGCATTGCATTTAGACTACAGTCACATTTGAAAAGATCAGATTCTAATCGGATTTAGACTACATCCTGATGTAGCCTGAATTTGATGCAAAAAGATCAGATTTGAAGCACTTTGCAGTGTTAAAACTGGCAAAAAAAATCAAATCTGTGTCCACTTGAAGACAAAAAAAAATCTGATTTGGTGTACAGTGTTAACGGAGCATCTGTTTCTTGCCACTTAAATGTAAAAAAAAAATTAAAACAAATTTAAAGGGCTGTTTGCAACCTTTACACAGCTGCCTAAAGGGCACTAACTTTTGGAAGCATTATTTCTGTCTTTTAGCACGTAAAGTACGCCCCAAGTAACACGCACGCACACACTTTGTTTGTTGTTAGCGAATGATAGTGATTTGGCAAAGGTTAACTACAAACGTTACCTATCATTGAATGTATATTCTATCATAACAACTAGGGATGTCCGATAATGGCTTTTTGCCGATATCCGATATTCCGATATTGTCCAACTCTTTAATAACCGATACCAATATCAACCGATACTGATATCAACCGATATATACAGATATGGAATTAACACATTATTATGCCTAATTTGGACAACCAGGTATGGTGAAGATAAGGTACTTAAAAAAAAATTAATAAAATAAAATAAAATAAATAAATTAAAACATTTTCTTGAATAAAAAAGAAAGTAAAACAATATAAAAACAGTTACATTGAAACTAGTAATTAATGAAAATTAGTAGCATTAAAGTAGCATTAAAGTAGCATTAAAGTAGCATTAGTAGCATTAAAGGTTAGTACTATTAGTGGACCAGCAGCACGCACAATCATGCAGAGGTGGGTAGAGTAGCCAGAAATTGTACTCAAGTAAGAGTACTGTTACTTTAGAGATTTATTACTCAAGTAAAAGTAAGGAGTAGTCACCCAAATATTTACTTGAGTAAAAGCAACAAGTATGTTGTGAAAAAACTACTCAAGTACTGAGTAACTGATGAGTAACATACAGACACATATCATATACATATATATATATATATATATATATATATATATATATATATATATATATATATATATATATATATATATACATACACACATATATATATATATACACACACACATATATATATATATATATATATATATACACACATTTATATATATATATATATATATATATATATATATATATATATATATATATATATATATATATATATATATATACACACACATATATATATACAGTATATAATTTATATTTATTTATTTTGCCGTGTTTGTTTACATGTTAAAGGTGTTTTAATGAATATACATGCATGTTTAACACATATAGATTCCTTTCTTTCATGAAGACAAGAATATAAGTTGGTGTATTACCTGATTCTGATGACTTGCATTGACTGTAATCAGACAGTAGTGCTGATAGCGTCCACGTTTTCAAATGGAGGAGAAAAAAAGGTCCTCCTTTCTGTCTAATACCACATGAAAGTGGTTGGTTTTTGGCATGTTATCTGTCCAGTTTCCATATTCGTTTTTATACACTTTACAAGAAATACATTGGCGGCAAACTCCGTAGCTTGCTAGCTAGTTTGCGCAGGCTTTCGGAGACTCTTATTTTGAAAGCGCAGGCGCGATGGAGCGGCACTTTTATTGTGAAGACAGGAACTGTGCAGTCAGTCTTTAGGCTTACGGTTGAAATAAAAAATGGTCTTTTTTCCTTCACACTTTTGATTGATTGATTGAAACTTGTATTAGTAGATTGCACAGTACAGTACATATTCTGTACAATTGACCACTAAATGGTAACACCCCAATAAGTTTTTCAACTTGTTTAAGTCAGGTCATGTGACCGCCTGGCTCTGTTTGATTGGTCCAACGTCACCAGTGACTGCATCTGATTGGTGGAACGGAGTCAAACGTCACTAGTGACTGCATTTTATTGGTGGAACGGAGTGAAACGTCACCAGTAAGGCAGGCACTTTGAAGGTCTGTCTGACAGACCAAAACAAACAAAGCGTGCATTAACAGATCGATAAAAATTAGTAGCGAGTAGCGAGCTGAATGTAGATAAAAGTAGCGGAGTAAAAGTAGCGTTTCTTCTCTATAAATATACTCAAGTAAAAGTTAAAGTAAGTTGCATTAAAACTACTCTTAGAAGTACAATTTATCCCAAAAGTTACTCAAGTAGATGTAACGGAGTAAATGTAGCACGTTACTACCCACCTCTGCAATCATGTGTGCTTACGGACTGTATCCCTTGCAGACTGTATTGATATATATTGATATATAATGTAGGAACCAGAATATTAATAACAGAAAGAAACAACCCTTTTGTGTGAATGAGTGTAAATGGGGGAGGAAGGTTTTTTTGGGTTGGTGCACTAATTGTAAGTGTATCTTGTGTTTTTTGTTATTTAATAAAAAAAACAAAAAAACAAAAACATTACCGATAATAAAAAAAAACGATACCGATAATTTCCGATATTACATTTTAACGCATTAATCGGCCGATATTATTGGACATCTCTAATAACAACAACATGACTGCAAATTTTTGGTTGCTTCTGTGGCACTGCTTTTATGTGGTTGGCGCGCTCAGGGCGTGTACGTGTATACAAGATAATGGTGAGTGGCAAGCATTTATGCCAGACAAATTACTCGGGCTGACGAGCAATTTTTATTTAGGATAATTTGTAATTGTGAATAATATAGACATTATAAAAATATAGATGTTACGTTAAAACCATTAATAGTAGTATAATATAGCTGCTGGTGTTCTTGTTATATTTTTTTTGGCTTAAACATTTTTCTTTGTGAGGATTATTAGTCATTCTTCAGCTAAATGGGAATATATGAAAATCCCCTCAGTCGGTATCCCAATGACAACAGACCTTGCACAGTAAGTTATGTGATATTTTGTTGTCTCTCATAAAGTCTTCAGTGAGTAATAATCAGTGATGCTGTAAAAAAAGCAAACCTTGTGATGCGTTTTTAAGATTAATGTGCCGCCTATGCTTAAAATGATCAAAATAGGTAGATATTAAATGTTATTATAAATGTGCCTGTTACTACATTACATATATACTTACATCATGTATATAAAACCTTAATGGGGGTGTTTGGATGTTTTTTGAATGGCTTTATAGGCAGAATAGAGCGGCTCTCATAAGCTCCATTGTAAGCGGGCTTTTAAACACATTTATTTAATATTTAGAATCATCCATCGTCATGTCTTACATATTGACTGTGAACAATAGGCAAAATTCCCCCCAAAATGTGTAGTCCCTTTTAAATCACCCAGCAGCTAGCATCCCAGCATCCATATATGTTGCATTACTGCCATCTTTAATTGCATTTTATAATTACAATGAAGTCTCTCCTTGACTCCACTGCAGGATAAACTACAGTTAGCTCTTGGTTATAACTGCTAAAAATACTTTGTCGGCGTTACAGCTTATTATATTAACAACATTATTATTATTTGTGTAAATATAGTATTTTTTAGGGATTTTGAATGGTTATTTAGAGAGTTTTGTGGGCAAAATAGAGAGCCCCCATAGACTCCATTGTTAGCGTACTTTTGATGTATTTATTCATTTATAAAAAACAGAAACATATGTGTGCATGCCTTATATAGGGATTGTGAATGATAGACAGCACATCACTTTCTACATGTTTTTCAATTGTTTGTGTATTTCCAGTATGACCAATCTGATACTATGGTCAGAGTGCAGAAGTGTTAGTTCAGTGACATAAATCTCTGGAAATAGCCGAAGGTATTCGGAGCAGAATATTAAAAATGGTTGACTGAATTTGTGGCATTTTGTGATGGTTAGACTGTATTGTCATATACTTTGCGGATTGTAGCACAACTAAGCACGTATAGTCAACTTGTTTTTCCACTCTCGTACTTTAATAGATCAGCTGTGCGTGTGCTATCAAGTTTGCACGTGTTTCAATACATGCAAACCTTTAGTAGATCAGGCCATATGTGTTTGGTCGATGTGTAATGATTACCTAATGCAAACCCTCAAACATCGTTTCTCCAAAACACCACAACCGTATCATCGTGATGCCAAATTATCAATCATCAACAATAAATCTGTCCTCCTTCCTCATTTGACTTTGTAGAAAGAGTCAGGATATCAGACCTTCATGCTCTAATATCGATTTTCACATCAAAATGTAGATACTTGTAATACTTAATGAATTAAGATAATATATATATCAGCAACACTTTAAATTCACAAAGTTTTAAGTCTTACCAGACACATTGAAATATTTGCACAAAATATCGGATCCGAATCCAAGCCAGAATTTTACTCGATATCAGATCGCAAAGAAAATCTGTGGTATCGCACATTACTAACATTTGTTGTAATAACTTGAAAAAGGAATGCATGTCTAAACGTAGCGGCCACATGCTGAAAATTAAATTTCGGATCAGCTACACATACTGCATCATCTCTCCACCAATAATAAAGTCCAGAGAAACAATTGTGCTTCTTCAATTGCCAATAGTTCATACTGTAATCACTTTAGCCAACACGCTTGCAACATGCAGCCATGCCAAGTCACGTCTTTGGAACCCTCACTTTGAAGAGTACAAACACATCTGTAATTGTTGAGGTTGTTCAATACAGTCCAGAATAAATCCATGCTTGGTTTAACTGATTCCTGTGACTTCTCTTTGTTATTATTAAAACTGGATGTCAGATCAGCCTCTGTTGAGATAATCAGATACTATAATACTCAAATATGAACTGCACATTGGAACTTCCAACTTGAAAATACATTTTGCGAAAAGATTTGGGAAAATGGCTTTTTCATTCATACGGGAACTATTGATTGATTGATTGATTGAGAAGTTTATTGACATCTTTAAATAATTGAATCCATGTAATGCTTTAAAAAGGCAAATGGATGGCACAAAAAGCTTGTTTCCATGGTGGTCCATTAAATATTCATCACATTTGATACATTCAATAATAAAATATATATAACCTGCAACATGTATATAAAAAAATTACGTTAAAAAATGTATAAATTATGTACATATACACAGTATACATGTCAGGTTATTTGAAACACAATATATACAAAAAATGGGGGAGTGGAGGGGGTATATACACACTATGTACATGACTATGCACGTTTGACTCCAAGAGTGTGCAAAACAGAATGAGAAAATATATATACACTATAACCACATATAAACCTGCTTAATGCTTCGAAGAGTTGCTGAGGATCAAATTTGGTTCAGATCAGTTCATACTTGCCAACCCTCCCGGATTTTCCGGGAGACTCCCGAAATTCAGCCCCTCTCCCGAAAACCTCCTGGGACAAATTTTCTCCCGAAAATCTCCCGAAATTCAGGTGGAGCTGGAAGCCACGCCCCCTCCAGCTCCATGTGGACCTGAGTGACGTGTCAACAGCCTGAATTCATGTCCGCTTTCCCACAATATAAACAGCATGCCTGCCCAAACACGTTATAACTGTAGAATGATCGAGGGCGAGTTCTTGGTTTCTTATGTGGGTTTATTGTTAGGCAGTTTCATTAACGTCCTCTCAGCGCGGTAACAACACACAACAACAGCAGTCATGTTTTATTCTACCGTAAAGCAGTTCTTCTGCCGTAAACAGCAATGTTGTTGTAATATATTGAGTTGGAGGCAATAACCAGGCGAGGTGATGAAGTACGTCTCTTTACTGTAGACTTCAGAACAGACTCACACACTTGACGTCAGGTGCGCAACACCACGCAAATCGTTGGCCAACCAAAAAGTAACCCCAGTACGCTATAGCCAACATTCACCAGGAGATGGCAACAGACAAACATAGATCACTCTATTACATTCCTCCCCTTTTAGAAATGTAGAAGTTACTCAAAATAAATAAACAACCCAACCCAAAAATGCAGCAGCTCAATTAAAAAACTGTACTTAAGCCACATTCCTTCTTTTTTTTTAGTACTGAACTCTTAACCCTCATTTGTAAACAATAACATGCTTATTATACAAACAGTATTTGTACACCTTTAACACAGATTTGTATACTGTCTTCAGAGATTCCGTTTTTTTGGTGGTACTCGAAACCTTTCTGGGTACCTGCGAAAGGGTGTTCAGCATGGTTAGAAAAATAGTGACAGAGAATAGAACAAGGATGGACAATTCAACCCTTAACTCAACAATGAGTAGATGAGTGTTATGTGTGTGTATATGTGTAAATAAATGAACACTGAAATTCAAGTATTTATTTTATATATATATATATATATATATATATATATATATATATATATATATATATATATATATATATATATATATATATATATATATTTATATATATATATATATATATAAAATAAATATATATATATAGCTAGAATTCACTGAAAGTCAAGTATTTCTTATATATATATATATATATATATATGAAATACTTGACTTATACTCTTTTATATATATATATATATATATATATATATATGAAATACTTGACTTGGTGAATTCTAGCTGTAAATATACTCCTCCCCTCTTAGCCACGCCCCCAACCACGCCCCCGCCCCACCCCGACCACGCCCCACCTCCCGAAATCGGAGGTCTCAAGGTTGGCAAGTATGAAATAAACTTCAACTAAAGTGGCATTATCACTGGAGACAACACGCAGAGTAAAATAGAGCAGAAGAAGGCAGGAAGCCATGCTAATTGTTAAACTAATTTGAATGTGATGTAGCAAAATAACAGTTACTTTCCCAGAAATGTAGTTCTATAAGTTATAAGTAATTAAGATTTCTACAGTAAGCACTGAGCAGTTATGAACAGGAAATTAGTAATTGGATTAATGCGAGTCTAGAGAGACAATAATACACAAAGCAACTACACTGAGCATTGCAGCAAACGGAGGAGAAAGCTGTAAAAAGTTTTGAAATGGTTGTATTATAATATATATGCCAAATACTACTTAATATAGTGTTATATATCATTATTGCAAAATGCTGCAATATACATCACAATAGGGATTACCGGCACATATCGCCGATCCCTAGACCATAGAGATGTTTATATTTGGCGCTACTACCATGGCAACTGGACTACACTAGTTTCCTGTAAGAAATTATTCAAATTAGATGCAGATTCAGGTTTAATTTTTTTTTTTTTTTTTAAGTTGGACTAGCTGGAATAAAGTTGGAGTTTGATTCAACAATAGTGTCATTGTGGTGCCTCTCAAAGCAGCCTCAAACAATACATCTAATTACTGATTATGTGTCATGGTCTCTGTCTCTTTTATTTTCGCCATCATAAGTGTTTCACTTTCGTTTCCCCCAGAGGGGATTTGGGGGTTTTATCCCACAAAATCTCAACATCTTCGTTATTCACAGCTACCAAACAGCAGTAAAGGGATGCAAGAATTGCAAATGATAATACTGATGTTAGTTGAATCCTTAATGTCATCAATTGTAAGAATTACATTATTACAACATTCAAAAAACTAAACTCATGGCAAACAATACAAGAAAATTCCAACAGAGATTTAGTCTTTATTTACTGGGTTTCATTTTTGCAAAATTTAGAGACAAGGACGGTCGCTTTGTCTCTAAACTGTCATTAAATTGTAACACTGAGAACATACAAAAGGAGGTGATAAGAAGGTCCCACCGACTTGGGTGTTGGTGTAGAATAATAATTAAAACTGCTGTTTTAAGGGCCTGACAGGTAGAGAAACAAACAGCAGTATTGGATAGAACAACAATTGATAAAAGGTACAGTTTGTTGAATTCCTCCGCTTCCTCTTTCACATTTAAAAGCAAGAACATCATCTTCTATGACATGAGTAAATAGTGGGTATCATCCAACTCCAGTTCCCTGGTGGCCCATGCCAGATGGTTTGTTTCACAAGAGTTGATTTCACCATTTCTTTTGAAAAGAGCGATACATAAAAAATGGGAATAATTAATCACATGTTTTAAGGGGTCATGTTTTGCAAAACCCACTTTTCTTGCATGTTGGTACTAGGGCTTCAATTGCATTTTGTACTGAAAGAATATCGGTGTGGGCCCCTCTACTCCATTCATTCCCACCTTCAATGTTCTTGTTTTTTTTTCATTGTTCTTGACAGTGCCTGGTGTAATACACCCATTTTTTTCCCTTAAGTCAGAGTATTATTCTGTATATTATGTATTATGTATTTACTTATTCTCATTTCACTGATTTGCAACATTTTATCTGATTGCAAATACATTTTCAATTAACCACTTAACAAATAGGGAGTGGCTATTTTTTTGTATTTAACAATATCTCAAATGCACCAAATGCACCTTGACCTGTGTCAAGAAAGTCCACAGGTAAATATGCAGCATTCATCTTTTTTGGAATTTGTACTGACTGAAAAACATGAACAATCATGTTACAGTGTCTGTAAAATACAAACCCTGTTTCCATATGAGTTGGGGCATTGTGTTAGATGTAAATATAAACGGAATACAATGATTTACAAATCCTTTTCAACCCATATTCAATTGAATGCACTACAAAGACAAGATATTTGATGTTCAAACTCATAAACTTTATATTTTTTTTGCAAAAAATATATAACTTAGAATTTCATGGCTGCAACACGTGCCAAAGTAGTTGGGAAAGGGCATGTTCACCACTGTGTTACATGGCCTTTCCTTTTAACAACACTCAGTAAATGTTTGGGAACTGAGGAGACACATTTTTCAAGCTTCTCAGGTGGAATTATTTCCCATTCCTGCTTGATGTACAGCTTAAGTTGTTCAACAGTCCGGGCGTCTCCGTTGTGGTATTTTAGGCTTCATAATGTGCCACACATTTTCAATGGGAGACAGGTCTGGACTACAGGCAGGCCAGTCTAGTACCCGCACTCTTTTACTATGAAGCCACGTTGATGTAACACGTGGCTTGGCATTGTCTTGCTGAAATAAGCATGGGCGTCCATGGTAACGTTGCTTGGATGGCAACGTATGTTGCTCCAAAACCTGTATGTACCTTTCAGCATTAATGGTGCCTTCACAGATGTGTAAGTTACCCATACCTTGGGCACTAATACACCCCCATACCATCACACATGCTCGCTTTTCAACTTTGCGCCTATAACAATCCAGATGGTTCTTTTCCTCTTTGGTCTGGAGGACACGACGTCCACAGTTTCCAAAAACAATTTGAAATGTGGACTCGTCAGACCACAGAACACTTTTCCACTTTGTATCAGTCCATCTTAGATAAGCTCAGGCCCAGCGAAGCCGACGGCGTTTCTGGGTGTTGTTGATAAACGGTTTTCGCCTTGCATCGGAGAGTTTTAACTTGCACTTACAGATGTAGCGACCAACTGTAGTTACTGACAGTGGGTTTCTGAAGTGTTCCTGAGCCCATGTGGTGATATCCTTTACACACTGATGTCGCTTGTTGATGCAGTACAGCCTGAGGGATCGAAGGTCACGGGCTTAGCTGCTTACGTGCAGTGATTTCTCCAGATTCTCTGAACCCTTTGATGATATTACGGACCGTAGATGGTGAAATCCCTAAATTCCTTGCAATAGCTGGTTGAGAAAAGTTTTTCTTAAACTGTTCAACAATTTGCTCACGCATTTGTTGACAAAGTGGTGACCCTCGCCCCATCCTTGTTTGTGAATGACTGAGCATTTCATGGAATCTACTTTTATACCCAATCATGGCACCCACCTGTTCCCAATTTGCCTGTTCACCTGTGGGATGTTCCAAATAAGTGTTTGATGAGCATTCCTCAACTTTATCAGTATTTATTGCCACCTTTCCCAACTTCTTTGTCACGTGTTGCTGGCATCAAATTCTAAAGTTAATGATTATTTGCAAAAAAAAAAAATGTTTGAACATCAAATATGTTGTCTTTGTAGCATATTCAACTGTATATGGGTTGAAAATGATTTGCAAATCATTGTATTCCGTTTGTATTTACATCTAACACAATTTCCCAACTCATATGGAAACGGGGTTTGTATTAGCCCACATTTCATGTTTTGTTTGTACACAGCTAGTTTCACAATGTATGTACTGTAGTTGTTATAACAAGCATGATGTGCTGCGTGTATCATGAGCAATATCAAAGTGAGTCACTGGGTGGACAGTTGTCTGTTTGGTCCAGCTGAGCAGGGAAGTTTTTTCAAGTTGACTTTAGGTAATACCTCCATTTATGTCAAAACAGATTGGCTCCAAGTTCCACATTTACACCGTCAAAGTCACCTCGACCTCACTCTCTCGGCTTCTGTCTGCTCTAACATTTCACCCCTCCTTCGTGCTCGCTTCTAGAAGCAGAAGTTCATCCTCAGTATATTCAGCATCAAAAAGATAAGGTTGTGAATCCTCATATGTCCAAAAATAGTCGTCTTCGTTGTCTGTCACCAAGTCTGCCATGATTACAACACACTCACGTTTGTTTCCGGAAGTGCTGCTATCGATACAGAAATAAATGCGCTGAAGAAATGTGTTTTGGCAATGAAAAAACTTACCAAAATACGGTGAATATTGTACATATTACTTAATGTTATGAATGTGTCAGTTACTACTTTATATATATACTTGCAGTGTGTATATAAACACTGATGGAGCATTTTGAAGTTGTTTTAGAGGGCTTTTAAGGCTACAACAGTGACTCCCATTAGCCACATCTTCCAAGCATTTTTTTTTTAAATCATGAAACTGATAAATATGCACTATGAAAATATCCTTGCAATAGACAGCATAGTCACCTTAGAGAAAGAAGCCTTCCAGTACACAATGGACAATGGGGCAGATAAAAGCAGAGTATGCTGATGTGTTCACTGGAAACGGCTGTCTGGAAGGAGAATACAAAATGGAGATTGACAAAATGGTAAAACTGGTGCAGCTGCCAAAGAGACGTGTTCTAGTCGTCATGATGAAGCCGCTAAAAGACAAGCTTCAGGACCTACAACGCAGGAAAATCATCGCCCCCAGTGGAGTGCAGTACAGACTGGATCAGTGGGATGCCATCCATCCATCCATCAATTTTCTACCGCTTATTCCCTTCGGGGTCGCGGGGGGTGCTGGAGCCTATCTCAGCTACAATCGGGCTACACCCTGGACAAGTCGCCACCTCATCACAGGGCCAACACAGATAGACAGACAACAGGATGGTGGTTGTACAAATGCAGAATGGGAAGCTAAGAGTATGTATCCATCCAAAACCTCTGAACAAAGCTCTAAAACTCAGCCATTTCCCGTTACCAACCATTGAAGACATACTTCCAGACCTGTCCAAAGCCAAAGTATTTACAGTGTGTGACATCAATAGTGGCTTCTGGCATGTCAAGCTAGAGTCCAGTTACCTGAAAAAAATTTGCCACTCCATTTGGACGTTACAGATGGCTAAGAATGTCAATAGGGATAAGTCCGGCCCCTGAGATCTTTCAGCGAAAGCTCACAAGCGTTAGAGGATTTGCCTGGTTTGTACATTATTGCCGATGACGTATTGATCACAGGACAAGGGGAGACGCGAGACGCAGCTGAGCATGATCGTGATGAGAAATTGAGGTTTTTTCAACAAGGGATTAAACTGAACTCAGAAAAGTTCAAACCGAGGCAAGATGAAGCCACATACATTGGACACCTCCTGACAGCAGATGGACTGAAAATAGATCCCGAAAAAGGTGCGTGCTATCACACAGATGCCAAAACCAGCAGATGTGAAAGCAGTCCGTAGGCTACTGGGTATGGTAAATTATCTTGCCAAGTGTTAGCCACATCTCTCTGTCAGGTGTTGAGACAGCTGACACACAAGGACTGTGATTGGAACTGAACAGTGCAACATGATGAGGCGTTCCTCAAACTGAAGGGGACTATTGTCTGAAATACTACAGCCCAGAAGAGGAATTGACTGTTCAGTGCGACGCCTCAGACACAGTGTTGCAGAACAGTAAGCCTGTTGCATTTGCAAGCAGAGCACTCACACAGACAGAACAGGGCTATGCCCAAATAGAAAAATAGTTTCTAGCGATGGTATTCAGCATGGATCAGTTCCACCAGTATACATACGGCCGCAAAGTGACTGTTCAAAGTGATCACAAGCCGTTACAATCAATTGTGAGAAAGCCTTTGCTAAGCGCACCCAAAAGACTTCAAAGATTGATGATGCGCATCCAGAAGTATGATCTTGATGTAGTGTATGTACCAGGTAAAGAGATGCTGCAAATACACATAGCTCACGGACAGTTGTGTATCATATAGCGTTAAAAATAAAATGTGTCATTTTCACTTTCCCCCAGGTATTTACATATTACGATGTGGAACATGTTAAATCCACACATTTTTGTTTTGGTTCCGCCGTTGAGAAATTCAACTTCCTCATCTGCCAAGGAAAAGCATCTGATTGGCTCTACTTTGTAGCTCACCCCCACCTCATCTTATATTTGAATGCTATTAAAGAACTAAGGTCCAAGGGCAATATACTATCTTCAAAAGGATTTACCTAAAATTACATTTATTCACAGAGACTGTTTGTACAATCTTGGCAATGTTGGATACAATGAAGCGGTAAGTCCAATGACAGAAGATATATGACAATTTGTAATGATACACTAGCATGTAGTATTGTAGCTTAACAGGCTATGTATAATGCTTTAATACGCCTGGATGACATACCGTATTTTCCGAACTATGAGTCGCTACTTTTTTCAACACTTTGCACCCTGTGGCTTATAAAACAGTGTGGCTTATAAAATGGTGTGGCTAATTTATGGATTTCTATGGGTTTTGGATGAGTTTGCTTACTGCATGTGCTGCGGGTTGAAAATGTACTTTCTGTTTCGTGCCTTGAACCGAAAGCATACTTGCCAACCCTCCCGAAAATCTCCCAAAATTCAGGCGGACCTGGAGGCCACGCCCCCTCCAGCTCCATGCGGACCTGGAGAGTCTGCATGGAGCAATGTTGTTGTAATATATTGAGTTGGAGGCAATAAACAGGCGAGGTGATGAAGTACGTCTCTTTACTGTAGACTTCAGAACAGACTCACACACTTGACTTAAATCGTTGGCCAACCAAAAAGTAACCCCAGTACGCTATAGCCAACATTCACCAGGAGATGGCAACAGACAAACATAGATCACCCAAACAACCCAACCAAAAAATGCAGCAGCTCAATTAAAAAACTGTACTTAAGCCACATTCTTTTTTTTTTTTTTTAGTACTGAACTCTTAACCCTCATTTGTAAACAATAACATGCTTATTATACAAACAGTATTTGTACACCTTTAACACAGATTTTTATACTGTCTTCAGAGATTCAGTTTTTTTGGTGGTACTCGAAACCTTTCTGGGTAACTGGGGATCACTGGTGGGGTTTTTGTTGTGGGTGATCTGGGTTCTGATGATGGCAACTCAGCAGCCCTTGAATCTGGTTCAATGATGAGACTAGTTTGTGTCTGACTCACTGATGGTCCTGGTGATGGAACTGAAACAGCACTGTCCAGTTGTACTGATGGCACATTTTCTGCAACTGGTGGAGACTAGATAACTGGCAGTCTCTCCATGTTTTCTCGCCATGGTAACATGTGATCCACATGCACTGTGCGCTGTCTCTGTCCCTCTTGATATATATATATATATATATATATATATATATATATATATATATATATATAAGAAAATACTTCACTTTCAGTGAATTCTAGCTATATATATTGTAATGCCCCGCAGTGAGACGAGGATGTGCTGCTCAATCGCTTTATTAACCAGCGGTAACTTGTTAATCGGTTGAAAGTAAAGCACACACATACACGAGCTGCTGTTAGCCACAACTCACGCTTACACACACTCTCGTTTACCGCCAACTCACACGCGCATGCGCGTTTTCCAAAACCTTAAAGACACAGTACACTTATACAAATATCACAGATATTACACTGCCTCCCCCTTTATGAAGCCCCTCGCCCCGAGGGGTCAACAAGAAAATCCCTGAACCTCGGCGGTCTACGCCTCTGTCTTTGTGGCCGGCCCTGTTCTGACTCAGGTCCATCAACACGTGGCGCTAGCGGCTGAACAGGGACAACAATGGTGGAATATGGGGAACCTTGATCCACTAACTGTCCATTGCCATCTGGTGAGGCAGGCGCCGTCTCAAACTGGGGAACTTCTCTGCCCCTGTAGGGTGCCAAACGGTCTCTATGCAGGACAACCTTTCGGCCCTTAGGGGGCACTGCAACTCTATAGACTACTTCTCCCACCCTCTCAAGCACCCTACACGGACCGTCCCAATGACTGTCCAACTTGGGGCAACGTCCTTTTTTCCTTTTTGGCGTGTACACCCAGACCAGCTCGTCAGGCCTAAAATCCCGGCCCTTGCTCCGCACGTCATGGTTCCTCTTTTGCCTCAAACCAGCCTTCCCCAACTGGTCTCGTGCGAAGGCATGTGCCGCTTCCATCCGATCCTGCAACTTCCGAGCGTACTCCAGTCCTGGCCGATCCTCGGTGCTGCCTGGTAGTCTCCCAAACGCCAACTCAGCAGGTGTCCGGATCTCCCGACCCAACATCAGCAGGGCAGGGGTGCAGCTCGTGGAACTTTGAACCGCGGAACGGTATGCCATCAGCACTAGTGGAATATGTCGGTCCCAGTCATGCTGATGGTTGGCGGTGAGGATGGCTAGCTGCTGCTGCATGGTGCGGTTAAACCGCTCCACTAGTCCATCACTTTGCGGATGCAAGGGAGTCGTGCGTGTCTTTTGCATGTCCAGTCTTTCACACAGGGCAGCAAAAACCCTGGATTCAAAATTCCTGCCCTGGTCGCTGTGGAGAATATCTGCAGTTCCAAAGCGACTGAACATGCCCTCCAGTAAAGCATCAGCCACTGTCTCCGCTTCTTGGTCCGGCAGTGCGTACGCCTCCGGCCACTTAGTAAAATAATCCATCGCGCAAAGCACATACTTGTTTCCTCTGTCTGTTACGGGAAAAGGGCCCATAATGTCCACAGCTACCCTCTCCATGGGTGCTCCAACCCCTTGCTGCTGAAGCGGTGCGTGTGACCGGTCCTGGGGTCCCTTGTAGGCTGCGCACTCATCACAGCGCCGACAGAAGTCCTCCACGTCCCGCCGGTGCTGACCCCAGTAGAACCCTTGGCGCAACCGACGGAGCGTCTTTGTGCTGCCAAAATGCCCTGAGCCCGTTCCCCCATGACACGCCTTCAGCACTGCGTCCCTCAGAGTCTTCGGGACCACCACCTGCCATCTCTCCTCCCCGGTGGCCGGCTCCTTCCACGCACGCTGCAGTACGTCATCCCTGATGCGCAGCACAGCAAACTTACTCCACAGGCCCTTGGTGCCGACTGACAGCCCCAACACGCCTTCCCAGGGTGGTCTCCTACCACTCTGGACCCATTGCCGCACTGGTTTGAGATCGCTGTCTTCCCCCTGTCTGGCCGCCCACTCTGCAGCGTCCACAGTCTCCAAAGTGCAGCATGAAGGCCCGTCAGCGGTCTCATCTCCGCGCAGTTCCTTCTCTCTGACGTCTCGCCGGTCACAGTAGCTACAACCATCAATAGCACACGGCCGCCGAGAGAGAGCGTCTGCATTGGCGTGCTGCGCCCCAGCCCGATGACACACACTAAAGTGGAAAGACTGCAGCTCCTCCAGCCATCGCGCCACCTGACCCTCTGGTTCACGAAACGACATCAGCCATTGTAGTGCTGCATGGTCGGTTCTGATGGTGAAGGACACGCCACACAAGTAGTACTTGAAATGGCGTACAGCCAACACAACAGCTAACAGTTCACGTCTGGTCACACAGTACCGCCGCTCACTCTTGTTGAAGGTGCGGCTGAATTAAGCCACCACCCGTTCACCTTCTGGGCCCACCTGCGACAGCACTGCGCCCATACCAACATTACTGGCGTCCGTATCTAGCACAAAAGGCTTAGCTGGGTCTGGAGTAGTGAGGACAGGAGCATTCATGAGGGCCTTCTTGAGCCCAGAAAATGCCTCCTGACAGTCCGGCGTCCACACGAACATCTGATCGTTCTGAAGGAGGCTAAACAACGGTGCGCCACTGCAGGAAAATCCCTTTACAAAACGCCGATAATATGAGGCAAGTCCCAAGAAGCTTTTTAGCTGCTTCTGGTCCTTCGGAATTGGCCAGTCTCTGATAGCGCTGATCTTCTCTTCCAGCGTGCTGATGCCGCTTCCGTCCACCTTGTGGCCCAGAAACTCCACCTCACGCCGCATGAAATGGCACTTCTCTGGGTGTAGTTTCAGTCCAGCTGCTGCAATCCTTTCCAGCACCAGCCTCAAGGAATCAAGGGCTGACTGAAAGGACCGTCCATGGACGAGGACATCGTCCAAGTAGACCAAACACTCTTGCCTGGGGATGTTAGCGAGCACTGTGTCCATCAGTCGCTCAAATGTCCCTGGTGCGTTGCAGAGCCCAAAACTCATGACCTTGAATTGCCAGTGGCCCCTGGTGGTGCAGAACGCTGTCTTCTGTCGTGACTCAGAGGTGAGTGGGACCTGCCAGTATCCACTGCGCAGGTCGAGCGACGAGAACCACGAGGACCCTGAGACCAGGTCCAACGTTTCATCGACCCGCGGGAGTGGGTAACAATCCTTTTTTGTCACCTTATTCAGCGGCCTGTAGTCCACACAGAACCGCGGCCTCATGCTGTTCTTCCTGGGAACCATGACCACGCCAGACGCCCACGGACTGTCAGAGGGTTCTATGATTCCCGCCTCGAGCATGGCGTGGACCTCTCTATCAGCCGCCTCCTGCCGGATCATGGGAAGGCGACGGGGGCGCACCTTGATTGGCCGCGCATCCCCAGTGTCGATGTGGTGTTCAACCAGATGGGTGAGACCCACCTCATTTTCATTGAAGGCGAAAATGTCCTTAAAGTCCCACAGTATGTGCCACAGCCGCTCGCGCTGCTCCCCTTCGAGGCCGACGCAGTTCTTTTCCCAGATGGAGCGGACCGCTACTGTTGTGGACGGCCTGGATGACGTCGCCCCCCACTTTGGACTTGATTCTTCAGGGCAAGCGGACTCTTCCCCCATTATCGGTGGCTGCTGCGTGGTGGATGGTGTCCTCTTGGCTGCGAGCTCCCTGATTGCCTCATCCCTCTCTATGGGGGGCCTGACAGTCTCTTCCCATGTTGTCGGACTGGCGACTGCGGTGTTGACGGACACAGCCACAGTCCGTTCAGTGGGAGCGGAACAGCTTTACTCGCTGGCCACTCGGCAGAACGAGCACCGCAGACCCCAAGTCTATTACACATCTTGTGGCTTTCAAAAAGTCTCGACCAAGTATACACGGGTCGCTCACATCCGCCACCCAAGCGGAAAATGTTGCTGACAAGCCTCCGATTATGAACATAAATGTCGCTCTGCCTTTCATCTGGACTATTTCCCCAGTCACTGTCTTTAATCTGGTGAGACTTGGTTCTAAAACGGTTCCAGCTGGAACAACGTCCGGTCTCACAATCGTGGCTGAAGATCCAGTATCCACCAGGGCTGTGCAGGCCACGTCCCCAATCTGCACGAAAAAATGACATGGGTCCCCCACTTCTGTCCAGCCCACAGTCACAACAGTCTCGTCACTCGAGGGCTGGTGCTCCCGGTAACTGGTTAAAGGGGTCCGTGTCGTCCGGGCTACACGGACCCTCTCCCGTTTCCCTGCTGGTCCTTTCTATTTGGACAGCGCCGCAGCAGGTGGCCAAGTTGTCCACACCCCCAGCAGACAGCAGTGACGCTCGTCTGTCCTTCTTTTCCTCATACTGGGTTGGGCGGGTCTGCAGCGCACATACAAGTTCCTCCACCCACGCCGGTCTTTGCTCCGCTCCCTGCGTAAACGATTTAGCCGAAACTGGGCGGGAAAATGTCTCAAGTGCTGCCCCAGTGGCGATCTCTCTCTCCATAGCGAGTTCGAGTGCATCTGCCAGGGAAGTGGGGTGGGCGAGCTGGACGCGCAAGCGCAGCTCATCCGGTTTCAGTGCTTGGATGAATTGATCACGTATCAGTTCGTTTTGGATTGCATTCGGCATTCCGATATACGCACGTCGACCCAGCCTCTCGATCCCATGAGCAAGGCACCGAAGCGACTCACCCGGTAGTCTGTCACGGTGCTTAAACTCACAGCGCAAAGAGTCTCTCAAGTCAAACTCTCCAAAACGCCTTTGCAGCGCAGCAACCAGCGCACTGTAATCTAGTCTCTCTTCCGGGTTCAGCAGGAGCAAACAGGACGCAGCTTCTTCTGTCAGTGACAAAGCCAACTGTATTGCCCTCACCTCCTCAGTCCAGCCTGCTTTATTAGCCACAAGCTCAAACTGAATTTTATAAGCTTCCCAGCTTCCTTTCCCGGAAAACTTCAGTGTCCTCAATGCTTCGCACACAAACTCATGGGCGCCGCCATGTTTGTTTACATTCGGCGGCGGCGCATGCGCTTCTGCGTCATGACGCCGCTCCGTCATGGCGGTACTATTGTCCATGTGGCGCGACACGCTGGCTTCACGGCGTCCGTGCTCGACGCAAACTGCGTCCGGCATGTCAATCGCACACTCTCCAGTTCCTCTCTCTACCTTCACTCGAGCGCTGCGGTCGGCGAACATCCTCTCTCCACAATGCGGGCGGCAACGGGTTGAAATCGAAGCACTTCTGACACCAATGTAATGCCCCGCAGTGGAGAAGGAGTCACACAGACGAGGATGTGCTGCTCAATCGCTTTATTAACCAGCGGTAACTTGTTAATCGGTTGAAAGTAACGCACACACATACACGAGCTGCTGTTAGCCACAACTCACGCTTACACACACTCTCGCTTACCGCCAACTCACACGCGCATGCGCGTTTTCCAAAACCTTAAAGACACAGTACACTTATACAAATATCACAGATATTACAATATATATATATATATATATATTTATTTATTTTATTATATATATATATATATATATATATATATATATATATATATATATATATATATATATATATATATATATATATATATATACTGTATATATATATGAAATGCTTGACTTGGTGAATTCTAGCTGTAAATATACTCCTCCCCTCTTAGCCACGCCCCCAACCACGCCCCCCCGACCACGCCCCCCCAACCCCCACCCCCCACCTCCCGAAATCGGAGGTCTCAAGGTTGGCAAGTATGACCGAAAGTATAATCGTCCATAGTGTTCTGCTCAAAATAATTCCTCATTCTTCACTCTAACCAATGTTTGTAAGTCTTGCAATGTAACTTAAAAAAATATACTTACTAATCCCTCCCATGTGTGATGTTTGTAGGAGTGTTTTCATGCATATTTGCATATGTTGTTGTAATGTAATCAAGCTATCGTTGTTAGCATTAGCGAATATGCTAACACACATTTTTTTTTGTATTGATTCAGTTTCATAAATTCGCCAAAATGTCACCTTAGAGTTACTGAGTCTGTTTAGCTGATTGGACAGCAAACTTCAGCAGCTAGTGGGTCCATGACGATGACTTCTGTTTTTTTTGATCAGCCGTTTTACTGCCGTGTTACAGGCACTATGTGGAAACAATTAATGTATGTAAATAAACATTCACAAAAATGTTCGTACCGGTATATGCCTGTGGTTTATAGTCCGGTGCAGCTAAAATATATACAAATATTTTTTTGTTTTAAAATTTGGTGAGTGCAGCTTAAATACTGGTGCGCTCCATAGCCTGGAAAATACAGTAGTCAATTTAAATAGTAAGACAGACATTATAATATCACATGGTCTGTACACTTATAGCTTCATCGCACTGGAAGGAGTTGAAAGAGGGAGCTAATAAACAAACATTTGAGATGATTTCATTTGAACCTTCGGTTGTGAAGTTTCTTGTTCACTTTTCTCTTTACCTCGTTCATGTACGGTTGTTGGATGCTAAAATCTACCTCTGTTGCCATTTCCAATAAAAAAAAGTCTCTTGTAATTGTAGCGTATGATAGTTTTCGGTAAGTAGGGAGAGATGTACCTTGAAAACTACAAAAATGGCTAAAAGGGCGAGGACGAGTCGCAGTCAGCTGGATGGGGCGGGGTGTGGAGGGATTCATTTGCATCTGAAAAGACAACCTTGAGACTGACAGACTCATTTTTATAAGAGACAGTCAGAAAGTGGCTGGATTAGATGGCTGTCAGGCAAAATGTGTGCAAAATATTGACCAAAACTCCACAAGTATATGTTAGAAGACCAGTGTTTTTCAACCTTTTTTGAGCCAAGGCACATTTTTTGCGTTGAAAAAATCCAGAGGCACACCACCAGCAGAAATCATAGAAAAATTAAACTCTGTTGACAGTAAAAAGTTGTCGCAATTGTTGGATATGACTTTAAACCATAACCAACCATGCATGCATCACTATAGTTCTTGTCTCAAAGTAGGTGTACTATCACAACCTGCCACATCACGCCGTGACTTACTTTGAGTTTTTTGCTGTTTTCCTGTGTGTAGTGTTTTAGTTCTTGTCTTTCGCTCCTACTTTGGCAGCTTTTTCTCTTTTTTTGGTATTTTCCTGTAGCAGTTTCATGTCTTCCTTTAAGCGATATTTCCCCCATCGACATTGTTTTAGCAATCAAGAATATTGCAGTTGTTTTTATCCTTCTTTGTGGGGACATTGTTGATTGTCAAGTCATGTTCGGATGTACTTTGTGGACGCCGTTTTTGCTCCACAGTAAGTCTTTGCTGTCGTCCAGCATTCTGTTTTTGTTTACTTTGTAGCCAGTTCAGTTTTAGTTTTGTTCTGCATAGCCTTCCCTAAACTTCAATGCCTTTTCTTAGGGGCACTCACCTTTTGCTTATTTTTGGTTAAAGCATTAGATACCTTTTAACCTGCACGCTGCCTCCCGCTGTTTCCGACATCTACAAAGCAATTAGCTACCTGCTGCCACCTACTGATATGGAAGAGTATTACACGGTTACTCTGCCGAGCTCTCGACAGCACCGACACTCAACAACAACACATAATTTGCAGACTATAATTACTGGTTTGCAAAAAATATTTTTAACCCAAATAGGTGAAATTAGATAATCTCCCACGGCACACCAGACTGTATCTCACGGCACACTAGTGACGTAGACCACGGAGATGTGTTTTAAATGTACATTAAATTAAAAACTAGTTGACACTTTATTGTCATCATTTCAAATTCTAAAGGACTAATGATAACATGTTTGCTTCTTGAATTTGGGTCTGAGTAGAAAGTCAAAGTAGGAAAATGCACGATAATCTATTGAAGTTCTCCCACACAGAAACATGCTGATATAGGCAGAAAATTAAGTGCACAAAGGTCTTCAAAAACATGACTCCTACATTAAGAATGATTCAGATGAATGCAGTAAAATCTAAAATCAGAGTCGATTCGGAAGAATATACGAGGAAACACTATAGAATGCACTAAACTGTGGGTGGTCATTATTTGTCATTAGCAGATGTCCGGACTCTACCAGTGTCATCTACTTAAGAGTCACTCTGCAAATTCAGAGCTAGATTCTTGCAACACGAAAAATACAAAATAATATCAAACGTTTTGTTTAATGATTGTTCACAACATGAAAACTTACACAATCAATGGCAAGAAGGTATTTCATGTGCTAATAAAAAATATGTGCACTCATCAACAACCCTTTGAGTCAGAGAAAAAACACATGGGAGTTTTTAACTCAATTAGCCCAAGTGAAAGAGCCTCATTATGTGGTTAGGTGGGTCAGATTAGAGGAAAAGGAAGAGAGAGGTAACATTGCTGCTGTGTTCTACTTATATTACCTGAATAAAAGTAGCTTTGACCGATTGTGAGAAAGTACTCTGGGAGGGGTGCATGGAATGCATCAAAGCGAAGAAAATACTCCACCTTGACAAGTCAATTACTGGAGTCTAAAGTCCAGACAGATTCAGATGGCATGATATCGTCAAATTAAAAAAATATATATGCAAAACCCAAAAGCAGTGAAGTTGTCACGTTGTGTATTTCGTAAATAAAAACAGAATACAATGATTAGCAAATCCTTTGCAATGTAAATTTAATTGAATAGACTGCAAAGACAAGATATTTAATGTTCGAACTGAGAAAATATTCTTTTTTTTGCAAATATACATTAACATAGAATTTAATGGCAGCAACACATTGCAAAAAAGTTGGCACAGGGGCATTTTTTACCACTGTGTTACATGGCCTTTCCTTTTAACAACACTCAGTAAATGTTTGGGAACTGAGGAGACCAACTTTTCAAGCTTTTCAGGTGGAATTATTTCCCATTCTTGCTTGATGTACAACTTAAGTTGTTCTACAGTCAATGGGAGACAGGTCTGGACTACAGGCAGGCCAGTCTAGTACCCACAATCTTTTACTATGAAGCCACGCTGTTGTAACACATGGCTTGGCATTATCTTGCTGAAATAAGCAGGGGCGTCCATGATAACGTTGCTTGGATGGCAACATATGTTGCTCCAAAACCTGTATGTACCTTTCAGCATTAATGGTGCCTTCACAGCTGTGTAAGTTACCCATACCTTGGGCACTAATACACCCCCATACCATCACAGATGCTGGCTTTTGAACTTTGCGCCTATAACAATCGGGATGGTTCTTTTCCTCTTTGTTTCGGAGGACACAACATCCACCGTTCCCAAAAACAATTAGAAATGTGGACTTGTCAGACAACAGAACACTTTTCCACTTTGCATCAATCTTAGATGAGCGCGGGCCCAGCGAAGCCGGCGCCATTTCTGGGTGTTGTTGATAAATGGCTTTCGCTTTGCATAGTAGAGTTTTAACTTGCACTTACAGATGTAGCGACCAACTGTAGTTACTGACAGTGGTTTTCTGAAGTGTTCCTGAACCCATGTGGTGATATCCTTTACACACTGATGTCGCTTTTTGACACAGTACCGCCCGATGGATCGAAGGTCCGTAATATCATCGCTTACGTGCAGTGATTTCTCCAGATTTTCTGAACCTTTTGATGATATTACGGATCGTAGATGGTGACATCCCTAAATTCCTTGCAATAGCTTGTTGAGAAACGTTGTTCTTAAACTGTTCGACAATTTGCTCACGCATTTGTTCACAAAGTAGTGACCCTCGCCCCATTCTTATTTGTGAATGACTCAGCATTTCATTGAAGCTGCTTTTATACTCAATTATGGCACCCACCTGTTCCCAATTAGCCTGTTCACCAATAAGTGTTTGATGAGCATTCCTCAACTTGCTCAGTCTTTTTTGCCACTTGTGCCAGCTTTTTTGAAACATATTGCAGGCATCAAATTCCAAATGAGCTAATATTTGCAAAAAATAACAACGTTTTCCAGTTTGAACGTTACGTACCTTGTCTTTGCAGTCTATTCAATTGAATATAGGTTGAAAAGGACTTACAGATCATTGCATTCTGTTTTTATTTACGCATCGTGCCAACTTCACTGGTATTTGGTTTTGTATGTATCCCCTAATGCTTGTGTGTAACAAAGTACAATCTTTATAGAACAACCTTTGTTTGAAAAAATAAGGATGATTGAGAATGATTCAAAATGTGGTCTAGTTGTTGCTATAAAGGACCGTTTGTATGTAGTTGTTTTCTTCAGTGTTTATTTTTTATCCATCCATCCATCCATCTTCTTCCGCTTATCCGAGGTCGGGTCGCGGGGGCAGCAGCTTAAGCAGGGAAGCCCAAACATCCCTCTCCCCAGCCACTTCGTCCAGCTCCTCCCGGGGGATCCCGAGGCGTTCCCAGGCCAGCCGGGAGAGATAGTCTTCCCAGCGTGTCCTATAGGTCTTCCCCGTGGCCTCCTACCGGTCGGACGTGCCCGAAACACCTTCCTAGGAAGGCGTTTGGGTGGCATCCTGACCAGATGCCCGAACCACCTCATCTGGCTCTTCTCGATGTGGAGGAGCAGCGGCTTTACTTTGAGCTCCCCCCGAATGACAGAGCTTCTCACCCTATCTCTAAGGGAGAGCCCCGCCACTCGGCGGAGGAAACTCATTTCGGCCGCTTGTACCCGTGATCTTGTCCTTTCGGTCATGACCCAAAGCTCATGACCATAGGTGAGGATGGGAACGTAGATCGACCGGTAAATCGAGAGCTTTGCCTTCCGGCTCAGCTCCTTCTTCACCACAACGGATCGATACAGTGTCCGCATTACTGAAGACGCCGCACCGATCCGCCTGTCGATCTCACGATCCACTCTTCCCCCACTCGTGAACAAGACTCCGAGGTTCTTGAACTCCTCCACTTGGGGCAAGATCTTTTAAAGGTTTTAATTAAAACGTAGCATTTAATACGGATTAGCTAACTCAGGGAGGCCAAGGAGAACTACAGGAGGAAGCTGAAGGACAACAACATGAAGGCGGTTTGGAGAGGTACGCAGACCATCACCGGCCTCAAACCGTCGGGGGGTAGGGGGGTGGACGGAGACAAAGAGAGGGCCAATGAACTAAACCAGTTCTTTAACAGGTTTGACACAGTGGCTCCGACAAGCTCCTGCCCCCCCAAGACATGCCAACCGGCCCCCTGACAATTTCAGCGAACCAATCCATCCCCCCTTCCCCTCCTCACAGCCCCCCAACTCCAATGACTACCTCCCCCCACTTAACACCTCACCCCCAGTTTGATGAACCTCCCCCTTCCCTCATTCACCTGTGACCCACCCCAGTGTGTCTGTCTGCAGAACAGGTGAATGCACAGCTAAATAAGCTACAAACAGGCAAGGCCGCGGGTCGTGACGAGTCCTGACGGGTCCTGACGGTGTGAGCCCCAGGGTGCTCAAAGCCTGCGCCCCACAGCATGTGTGGTGTGCTCCAGCACATCTTCAACATGAGCCTTAGGCTGCAGAAAGTCCCCACACTGTGGAAAACCTCATGCGTGATCCCCATCCCCAAGTGCACGCGACCCAGCACGTCGGACTATAAGCCGGTGGCTCTAACCTCCCATATCATGAAGACCATGGAGAGGTTAGTCCTGGAACAACTCCGCCCTACAGTCAAGCCCCACCTGGACCCACTCCAATTCGCCTACCAGCCCCGACTGGGAGTGGAGAACGCAGTCATCTACCTGCTGAACCGAGCCCACACCCACCTAGACAAGCCTGCGAGCAGTGTGAGGGTCATGTTTTTTGACTTCTCCAGTGCTTTTAATACCAAACGGCCTGGACTACTGGGTGTGAAGTTGGAGACGATGCAGGTGGAGGCCCTCTTGGTGTCCTGGGTTGTTGATTACCTGACTGACAGACCACAGTACGTGCGACTGCAGGACTGTGTGTCTGACAGTCTGGTCAGCAACACCGGGGCCCCACAGGGCACAGTCCTCTCCCCCTTCCTCTTCACCATCTACACCACCGATTTCCACTGTCACTCAGAGTCCTGCCACCTTCAGAAGTTTTATGATGACTGCGATAGTGGGGTGTATTGAGGATGGTGATGATGAGGAATACAGTGCACTGGTGGAGGACTTTGTCACATGGTGTAGAAAGAACCACCTACAGCTTAATGTGACAAAGACCAAGGAGCTGGTTGTGGACCTGGGAAGGAGGAGGAGTACTCCGGCGACCCCTGTTTCCATCAGGGGGGTCGATGTGGACATTGTTGAGGATTATAGATACCTCGGTGTACACATGGACAACAAGCTGAATGGGTCAAAACACGCTGAGGCACTCTACAAGAAGGGACAGAGCTAGGAGGCTAGGATCCTTCAACGTCAGTACAGAGATGTTGAAGATGTTCTACGAGTCGGTGGTGGCGGGCGCCTTCTTGTACGCCGTGGCCTGCTGGGGCAGCGGGCTGAGAGCGGGGGACGCAAACAGACTGGACAAGTTGGTAGAGAAGGCCAGTAACATGGTGGGAGTGGAGCTAGACTCTCTGGCGGTGGTGTCAGAGAGGAGAAGTCTAGCAAAACTCCTAGGCATTATGGACAACACCTCCCACCCACTACACTCGGACCTTGCAGAGAGAATGAGCACGTTCAGTGGAAGGCTCAGACTCCCAAAATGCAACACGGAATGACACAGGAGGTCCTTCATACCGACAGCCATCAAACTGTATAATGCATATGTTCCTTGACTGCACTTAAATGTAAAGTATATGTAGAATATATTTATATTATTTATATATTATATATATAATATATTATATTATTTATATTATTTATTATTATTACTGTCTATTGTGAGCGAACTGTGGTGCTGAATTCCCCCCAGGGATCAATAAAGTACTTTCTATTCTATTCTATTCTATTCTAAAGATATAATCCCCCCCATTTTGTTTCAGTGTTATCGTCAGGCAGATAAATACCAGTTTTTACAGATGCTGTAAAAATGGGCGTAAGTCAGTGGCTTTCCAGAGTGGTATGGAACAAGTGAAGGCAAATGGTTGCAGAGAATTCCTTGGGTCAACATACTGCTGCCATATTTCTGTCTAGAATGGCTACTGCATGTGTGTGCAGTGGAGTGTGTGTTGCAGCAGCAGAGCTTTTTATCGCACATGCAATTTGCTACCGCATTAGTATGATTTACACGTTTTACATTTGCCTGTCTGGAGCCGCTAATTAAAGGGGAACATTATCACCAGACCTATGTAAGCGTCAATATATACCTTGATGTTGCAGAAAAAGGACCATATATTTTTTTAACCGATTTCCGAACTCTAAATGGGTGAATTTTGGCGAATTAAACGCCTTTCTATTATTCGCTCTCGGAGCGATGACGTCACAACGTGACGTCACATCGGGAAGCAATCCGCCATTTTCTCAAACACATTACAAACACCGAATCAAATCAGCTCTGTTATTTTCCGTTTTTTTGACTGTTTTCCGTACCTTGGAGACATCATGCCTCGTCGGTGTGTTGTCGGAGGGTGTAACAACACGAATAGGGACGGATTCAAGTTGCACCAGTGGCCCAAAGATGCGAAAGTGGCAAGGAAATTGGACGAATGATGTTCAAAATACGAGGGTGTGGGGAAAGCCGACGAAAATGGTCAGTCGTTTGTTCCGCACACTATACCGACGAAAGCTATGCTACGACAGAGATGGCAAGAATGTGTGGATATCCTGCGACACTCAAAGCAGATGCATTTCCAACGATAAAGTCAAAGATATCTGCCGCCAGACCCCCATTGAATCTGCCGGAGTGTGTGAGCTATTCAGGGACATAGGACCTCGGTAGCACGGCAAGCAATGGCGGCAGTTTGTTCCCGCAGACAAGCGAGCTAAACCCCCTGGATGTCTTGGCTCACACCGCTTCTACCGTCCCTTAAGCCACCGAAGATGATCAAGAGAAGAATATCAACCCTAGCTTCCCTGGCCTGCTGACATCAACTCCAAAACTGGACAGATCAGCTTTCAGGAAAAGAGAGCGGATGAGGGTATGTCTACAGAATATATTAATTGATGAAAACTTTATTCATTACCCGCGGTTTTACGTAAATTATTATACATAAACTGTGTTTACCAATAATTTAGCTTAAAAACATTACAACACTTAAAAACAAACACATACCAATCGTTGGTTAGAAGGCGATCGCCAAATTCGTCCTCGCTTTCTCCCGTGTCGCTGGCTGTCGTGACGTTTTCGACGGTTTCGCTTGCATACGGTTCAAACCGATATGGCTCAATAGCTTCAGTTTCTTCTTCAATTTCGCTTAAGCCGCTGAAATCCGAGTCTGAATCCGAGCTAATGTCGCTATACCTTGCTGTCCATCCGCCATGTTTGTTTGTATCGGCATCACTATGTGACGTCACAGGAAAATGGACTGGTGTATATAACGATGGTTAAAATCAGGCACTTTGAAGCTTTTTTTAGGGATATTGCGTGATGGGTAAAATTTTGAAAAAAAACTTCGAAAAATAAAATAAGCCACTGGGAACTGATTTTTAATGGTTTTAACCCTTCTGAAATTGTGATAATGTTCCCCTTTAAGTTGCTATAAAGCTAGATCATTATTCTAAAGTATACTGCAGAGAACATGTTTAGGCGTAACTGAAACAGAAGTAACACATTTGTAAAATTCAATGTTATTTATGTGTGCAAAATCTTGATTAAATGAAAACACCACCAACAGCAAATCCAATCAAAGTTTTATTCGGCACAACACAAAATTCTTCTTAAAAACACTGCAGGTGACGAGTTTGACAACCCATGTTTAAAGGATCGGTTTTCAAAATTGTAAAGGAACAACAACAACAAAAAACATGTTGTATTGTACCAAACCTCACATGGTGAAAAAGGATTTTCATTCTGAAATATTGCTGCAAAACTGATTTATTTAAGCCAATTATGTTCACCTGATGAATGTAAATTGTATCTATGTGAAGTCTCCATGCATCTATAGACTGACACAATTCAATATCAAATTGAATTAAATAAGCATGGTAATTACAAATGTAGGGATTATTGTATAATACAAAACATGTTTTTGCCAAGAGTACATTCTTACATGTCCAGAATGCTACAAGCAAAAAAGTATATTCAAATATAAATAGTCGGATTTTCCAAAAAAAACAAATCACAGGATCATCTTCCCTCTTGAATTCAATAACTTAATTCCAACAAATTGCATTTTTTATTGCCGTTATTGCAGATAAAAATTCCCCAGCTCATAATTTCACATTGTTTGGTCAGATAAACAAGTCATTGTCAGAACAGTTGAAAGCACAAAACACAGTTTCTTTTAGAAAAAACAAAAACAAAATAAGGAATCTTTGGTAGCCAAGCAAAATAGAATCAACATGTCTATGTTCATATACAAATACAGGTGACATTAAGTAAACGGCTACAGCAAAAAGGCCGACGAGGCAGAGAAATCCAGCTTTAAAACTGCGTATAAAAAGCACACTTGTTTTAACAAACAGGTCATAAATTAGATGAGCCCTTCAGAATGCATTAGTCTTTGTATGGCATCCTGCATGGAGAACCACTGAGGTAGTTCATCTTGATTATGCCATGCATTGTTGCAAAGGACAACGGAGAGACGTAAAAGTGCATCGGGGTTAAACTCGTGTCTTCTCCTGGCTTTATTATAGCAAACACATTTCACTCCAGAATTCTGGTTCTTCCCCTAATTTGTTCACTTTCCTTTTAACATGTATCCCATTAAGTTGCTCCTTTCCTAAAAGTAAAAAAAACATTTCATCTTCATCTCACAACGCAGTGAAGCGGAAACATGCAAACACAAGTAAGCGAGCAAGAGTATGTGGAGATAATCTTTACAATGTAATAGATTGTTTTGTCAGATCCCAAAAAAGTGTTAAACTCCTTTTTGTTTCTTCAACAATTAATTGTAATAAAAAGAAAGAAAAACATTTAATTGTCACAGCAGCAATTACACACAGTCTCTTTTCTGGTCACATGTTCACCCGATCTGGATGAGATTAGATCTACCAATTAGTGATCAGTTTGAGATTCTTCACTTTGTAAACGTATAGATAAATACTGCATTCAAGTCATATGGGTAGGGATGGGTGTCGAATTCTGTACATTTATAGGTGTGACCCAATTGGTACTACCGGGTGTTGATTCACGTAAAATCAAATGGTGACATATTTCGATACCTTTGCTGCACGTGAGATTAGGTTTGGTTGCAGATTTAGCCGGTGTTCTGAAAAAATGTGCTACTTCATAAAAAAAATAAAAGCGAGTTGCGTACATTTTCAGTAAATGTCTGAAATAGGCATACTTGCCAACCTTGAGACCTCCGATTTCGGGAAGTGGGGGGTGGTTAAGAGGGGAGGAGTATATTGACAGCTAGAATTCAGCAAGTCAAGTATTTAATACATACATATATATATATATATATATATATATATATATATATATATATATATGCATCCTGAAAATATGCAAACAAAACTGTGTTTGGATAATTGATACTTCAAACTTGAATAAATAAATATTAAGGAATATAAAATAACTTGGCTTCTGAAAGCTTCAAAATGTAATGAATAAAATGCTAAAGTTGTTGATAAACAAGCAATTATTTTAATAATTAAATATAGTCATTTTAAATGAATTATTATGATAAATTAAAATAAATTATTTCAAATATGTTTATTTTAATGTATAATTCTATGGCTGGATGTAATAAGGAGTCAGAAAAAATACAAATAAAATACAATTAATTTTGATGTTTTTAGCAAAACATAGTAAAAATGTATTTAGTTATTTAAAAAAAATAAAAAAAAAATATTTATTTTTAGGTAAGATAAACATAATAATACAATTTGTCTCTACTCTGGATGATTTAGTTCTTGTCACCCTGTTGTCCTCTTGTCGTGAAAAAAGGCTGTCCTCACTCAGGTCCTCATGGAGCTGGAGGAGGCGTGGCCTCCAGCTCCGGCTGAAAATCGGGAGATTTTCGGGAGAATATTTGTCCCGGGAGGTTTTCAGGAGAGGCGCTGAATTTCGGGAGTCTCCCGGAAAATTCGGGAGGGTTGGCAAGTATGGAAATAGGTCCCAAAACAAGTACATTTGTAGTTTTTTATTATTATTTATATATGAGCCTGTCAAAATACCTGGAGCATTTTTTTTTTAAAAAAGGATTGAAAACGGAAAAAGATGGGGTAAAAATAATATTTTTGTTTTCGTATGTTTTTGTTTGAGGACAAACATGTCACAAACCTTCCCAATTGTTAGAAAGCCCACTGTTTAAGATGTTTGTGTGTATGCTTCACTGATGAGAGTATTTGGTGAACGTCGTTTTGTCCTACTAATTCTGGCAGTTTTTGAACTCACCATAGTGTGTGGACTGTGACGCAACAGTTTGTTTACATGTAAAATGTATCAAATAAATCTATTAAAAGAAGACAGCCTCAACTTGGACACACTACTTACTATACATTTGGCCATTAAAAGCCAGTAATTTCCAGGAGTTATCCCACCTTCTGAGTAGCCTCTGATTTACTAATGGTTTCTAATGTGTAGAATAAATATTACATTTCAACATTTCTGTCAACGAAGATTTGCCTCAGCCTGCGACACATAGTCATTTTGATAGTAGGCTATTATAGCTAATATAGACACTTAAGTCATGTGTTGCCTTCATTATAAGACTGAGATATAGACTTTTCAATTTTTGCGGCTCCAGACAGATTCGTTTTTTGTATTTTTGGTCCAATGTGGCTCTTTCAATGTTTTGGGTTGCGGAACCCTGGTAGACACAAACAACCAGCCGTGCAGGTTATGTTATTCAAGGTTTATACCGCTTTTGTTTTGGTTTGTTTCTTGATATGTAAAAAAAAAAAAAAAATTCTAAAAATAACCACAATGTAGCATCAATTTTTATTTCAATTGCTATTGCTATTGTTCGTGGACACCTTTAGCATTGGGTAGAACATTTTTATGTGTAGCACATTTTCTCAGAACACTGGCTCAAACACTCGGCCGGCAAGCGAGCACTCAAGCAGCACTCAGAGTGGACATAGCCAAAATGCGGTTAGGTAATGTTGCAATTATTAATGCCAACAAAACAAGTATATTTGATAGAACACACTCGCTTGATGCTAATTTACACTTGCCCGAGACATGCTACTGATTAGCATTAGCAATTTTACGTGGCAATTTCAACACCTCCAAATTTGTTTAATAAAACTATAACTAAGGTGCTCATTACAATCAATCAGCAAGTGTGTAATAAGTACAGTACTTACAGTTGAAATACTTTTATGGGGGCAACAAAAGACTTGATTAAGCCTAATGGCAATGATTATTTCCTGACTTGGCTTCACATCGTAGCCTATACACTACTGCCATCTAATGTCTTGGATTTGCAACTACATGCAAAGTCTACTTTATAATACTTCCAAATGAGACTCAGAAGGGTAAGAAAACAAGATATAACAACTGGACAGCACAGTTATCATTACTGAGTACCGAAAATTGGTAGCGTTGAGTACCGGTATGGATTCCCAGGAACCAAGTAATGGTACCGAATCGATTCAAATGTAAAGAGTACCCATCCCTACATATAGGTGTATGAACAAAACTTCTAAGTTAGACATTCAAAAGTCTGTTTAATGGGTTTTCAGATTTTGATGCTTTTGGTTTCATTCAACAGAAATTCGACACAGCACAACCAACTGCAAAAATATGTGCACTAGCATGAAATAATTTTATATAAAAAAATAAAATAATATATATATATATATATATATATATATATATATATATATATATATATATATATATATATATATATATATATATATGTATATATATATACATATACATATATATATATATATATATATATATATATATATATATATATATATATATATATGTATATATGTATATATATAAAACACTTTTACATTTAAAGAAATGTATTAGTACATAAATACAGTACACTTAACACTCAACAAGTGCTGTCTTGTCATAATAATGTGGAGTAATTGGTTTCATTCACTAAGGTATTTACTGGTTCATAAAGTAAAGAAGGCCAGATGAACAAGATTGTCCCCATATGACTTGAAGACAATAACAGAAAGAAAGCAGCTGTCAGTTTTATAGCCGTTTCTGCAAACATTTCCTCTGCCTGATTTGGCTCTTCCCTAAAAAACACTGACAAGGTACGACATTTTATGGCATCCAGAACAACTAAGTTTATGCAAGGAAACTATTCGTCATAATGATACCGTATGTGCCGTTTATATTCATTTAAGCGGAACTGCACTTTTAAAAAAAAATATTGCCCATCATCCACGATCCCTATGTGTGACAAGTACACACATGTATTTCGCTTTTGTATGAGTTCTAAATATTGGAAAATTGCTGGTATTAGTAATGGGATTAATCTTTTCCGCCTATAAAAACAAACAACGCTCCATTTACATGCTATGACTTGCATATTAACTCAGCTATAGCGACATTTTTATTGTGAGCGCTAACACCGACACATTCCCTTGCTCACACTGCTACTCCGATCATTAGCGAGTAGCCAGCTACTAGCTAACTTTAGTTACTAATAATGTTGGTTGCTACCCTTCATAAACTAAAGTACAAGAAGGACCTTGAGCTGCTACAAGTTAATGGTAGATTATAAATCACGACTCTCACTGGTGTCGTAGAAGGTTGTGGCACCAAGCCAAGGAGTTGGTCAACTATGAAAATCCACAAGCTACCAAATTTTTATCATATGGCTCTCAACGTATCGCTAGGAAGCATTTTTTTTATCTAAGGAGTTAGGACGATTAAGAATTTACTGGCTCAAGTGTAACCCAGCCGGTTTGGCCCCCTACCTTTATCCCATTCCGCACAGAGACGCAAACCCTGGTCGTCCGCATGAGAGGTCAGGGGCTTACTTCCGAGCTAAAAGCCCGGTCTGACTAACTCGGCAGCCAGCACTCTCTTGAAGTTGTCGGGGTGTGAGCTCTACACACATGCACATGGCACAGCCGCACTGACCGGCCCCCATTACACAAGGACAGCACAAATATTGTGCTGGTAGACAATTTAAGCTAACGGAGTAGCCAACAGGAAAAGTTGAGCACATGAACAGGGCGAAGCTTAGCTCAGGAATAGAATATGTAGACGTCGTAACTCATCGCATAGACGCAAACAAAAGCACCAGACTAAGTGAGGCAACAGACGGGACTAAATAGCTCTCTGATTAGTGCCCAGGAACAGGTGAGCGCCCTGAACACTAATCAGAGGCAGGTGACACTAATCAGCACCCATGGCAACCGAGAAACACAAAAGAGGGGTGCTGAAACAGAACTTAAACCACACGTGAATCAAAAACGTAAATAAACTATGATACGGGGAACGGCTCATAACATAGATGGCTTTATAGGCAAAATAGTTAGTATCCCCATTACCTGCATTATTAGGTGCCTCTTACGAGCAGTTTTTCCACTATTTAGATTGTGCAGAAAGGGAAAGTTATGTGTACTTGTCTCACATAAGGATTGTGGATGATGGGCAAAATTCCAATAAGAAGTGAAGTTCCCTCTTAATGTAAGTTTTGATTGACCGTAAAATGCACAACCTGGTAGGGGATCATGAATTTTTCTAGCGAGGCTCAACAAATTTGCACAGTTGGGCTCTGGAGTTCAACTATACAGTATAAAACCTCAATTCACATGATTCACAGTTTCTTTAGCGGGCATGCTAAAGTAATAGTGAAGCCCAGTGAGCATGACAAGTCTAAGAGGTAGCTATACAAAGTCTTGCATTCTTGCTCCCAACACAAAATGGTTCATTTAGCCATACTGAGTCATCAGCGATAACTGTAGCAAGCCTATAGAACAGTGGTTCTTAACCTGGGTTCGATCGAACCCAAGGTGTTCGGTGAGCCGGCCTCAGGGGTTCAGTAGGAGGTCAAGAAACTTCTCCCTATCGGCGTATTATGGATACCTCCAAACAATGTTACCTCTAATTTTCAATCTGATTTGCAGATGTGTAATTTGTTGTGAGTTCATGAGTTCGTTTTGTTCTTTGAACAAGGGGATGTTCATGCACGGTTTATTTTGTGCACCAGTAAAAAAAACATATAACCTTGTCTTGAATTAGAATTTGTATTTATTTATTTTTTCACTAAAGGGTTCGGTGAATGCGCATATGAAATTGGTGGGGTTCGGTACCTCCAATAAGGTTAAGAACCACTGCTATAAAAGCTGTTTTTCAGATGAACAAAACCAGTAACAATAAATATAGGCAGGGTAATTGTTAGTGTCGTACCACAATTATGAATGCTATGGTACTCCTGAATGAACACAAAGCAGCCACTGTCATGTTTTTTGTGTTTTTACTCTTGCCATTCAAGTTTGAGCATTTTGGACTTGCCCATTGTTTAACTCAACACATAACTCCAGATCAGAGGAGCATCTTTAAGAAATATACCATATTTGTGGTAAATAAGGAGTTTTCTAAAGAAGTCATACGTCCAGCACCATATCGTAATGTTCCTTCTTCCTCTTACCACACTTGTTTATGAGCACTGCATACAAAGACAAAAGCATCACCCAGTAACTGGCATAGACAACTGCCCCTATAAACAGAATAAGCATTTCTGATTCAGGGAAGGGTTTTCTAGTCTGCAGGATTGTCGTGTAGATAATCCCGATGAAGAGGATGGTAAACCAAACTGATATTGGGATGAGACCAATAAAGTTCACCACTACTGTTTTCCTTCCCGAGGTCCCCCATCCAGATTTGTTAATTGTTGCGATTGCAAACATTTTTGCTGGCAACAGGCTTGACATGTACAGTACAGAATAAAAGGACATGAACACCATGACGATGTTGCCTCTGAGACAGCTGGCAAATGTCGACTTGATCAGGGCCACTGCCTGAACAATGAGAAGAAATAACAGAATATTCCAGAGTCTTCCTTGGTAGAAGAGTTGGATTGCAGTGGCGATGAGAAAAAATGGGAAGAACCCAGTGATCACAGCCTCATAGGTCATCCAGAGATGATGTTTGTGAAACCACATGGAGTTGTAAAGCCATTCTCGGAAATAGGACTTACTCCATCTAGTCTGCTGATTCAGCCAACGCAAGTAAGTAATGGGTGTCTCTGTTAGGCACTTTGACCGTGCAGTGTACTTGGTTGCATATCCGAGACTGAGAACTCGGTTCGTAAGATGGCGGTCGTCCCCAAAACTGCAGTGTGATCCCATGAAGGTCTGATTGTACCAGTCTTCTAGAAAGTCATGCAGGAGTGAGTTCCGGTACATTCCTAAAGGCCCGCTGATGCACTGCACGCAGCCAAAGTAAGATTGGCAAGCTCGCTCGATGTTGAATGCCATCCAGTATCGTACGCTACTCAGGAAGGAGATCCACGACTCATATTTGTTTAGGATCTGTGGAGAGATGGACAGGCAATGGGAGAAAGCAAGATATATGAGATGTCAACATATGACCTGGAGAACGAAGTTACATGCACACTGCAGGGTATGATCCCCAATTATTTATTTTTTTATTAAGTACCATCTTTTTACATAATTGTGCACGTTACCAAAATAATGTGCAACTTTTTTGTATGTGTAATGTGAACAGAATGCGTTTATGAACTGATGCACTTGCACACAAAATATGACGTCACACATTGAGCTCTGTGTTCATGGAAGTAAATATGGCCTCGATTTGTGTTGGGGTCACGCCGCCCTTGCTCATTTATGGCAATTTCAACGGTGTTGGGCAACCACAGTCAACATCTATTTTTCCATGTATAAGATTAAGGAAGACGGCATGCGTTTTAGCTATGGTAGTTTCTGGAGATGTAGGAGGAGCGTGTGGGTGAGGAAGCAGAGCGATGGGACATTGACATAAGTCCTCCTATGTTTGAATCTTTAATTCTAAAATATCAGATTTTCACCACTGATTAATTTCTGCTCCATCGTCTAGCATTTACTTTTGCATATGTCAGCTTTGGCAAAAATGGTGATGTTTTTCACCTTTCAATGATGTATCGGTCAGATGACCGCAAATATCCTTTCAGACTGCAGTCACATCGGCTAGATATCAGATGTCAGATTTGAAAAAAATCGAAATTGTACTGTTCATATTGATGTAAAATAAAAAGATACATGTTTCACATGGGCAAAAAAAATCGGAGTTGACCTGCAGTGTGAACATAGCCTGACATTTATAATCTTAGTTTCTACTATTTTACCTGTACATCTCCTCCAACACCGCCAACCATAGGATCCTCTTCAAGAACTTTAACCATTTCTACGGATGATGCTGGATCGAGCATGGTATCAGAGTCACACACCTGCGTTACAAGCACAAAAGCAGGACAAATGATTATATTTAGCCATGAAAGTCAAGGTTTAATGTACAATACAGTCGCCCCTCACTACTACATTGTTATTCAAATAGATTGCAGATTTGTTTTTTTTAAACGTCTTTTTTTAAACTGCATATTCTACATTTTTGGCGAAAATTAAGTGTTTAATTATTGGTATTTTTTATGAGTTATATGTATTACAGTGCAGTATTTGTCTTACTTTCTATTATTATGTTATGGCACCAAGAGGGACTTACGTTTCCGGGTTCAAGGAGAACTGCACTTTTTTGGAATTGTGTCTATCGTTCACATTCATTATGAGAGACAAGAACACAGTTGTCTTTATTTTTTCTTACGATTACAAAAATTATATAAAAAAAAAAACGCTTGAAAGATGCGACTAATGGCAGTCACCATTGTAGCCTTCAAAGCCCTCTAAAACAACTTCAAAACCCTCCATCAATGTTTTATATATACATTGCAAGGTTATATATAATGTAGTAACAGACGCCTTCATAACAATATGTCATATGTTCAATATTTACCGTATTTTAATAATTTCCGGGACTTAATCTTCCACACATTGATTTTTGTGTCCATAGAAGCGCACGTCTGACTTCTGGCAACAAATGTGTGTTCCTACTTTCGAAAGACTACAAACGACGACTATTTTTGGACAAATGATGATTCACAACCTTATACTTTTGAGTCTATATATACTGCTGCTTATAGAAGCACAAAGGAAGACTGAGACGTTGGAACAGACAGAAGCCGGGAGAGTGAGGTGAAAGCGATTTTGACGTTATGAATATGGAACTTGGAGCCAAGCTATTTCGAACATAAATGGAGTGCTTATCCGAAATCAACAGGAAACGTCCCCGGCCAGCTGGACCAGACGAACAACTGTCCATCGAGTGAGTCACTATAATATCGACCATGAAACACGCAGCACGCCATGCGTGTCATTACAACTACAGTACATACGCTGTCTGGCTAGCTCAGCTGTGTACAAACAAAACATGAAATGTGGGCTAATACTTTACAGATACTGTAATATGGCTGTTCATGTTTTTCACACTGTACAGATTGGTGTCTTATCTCATTGTTGTGCATTACAAACTCAAACGCGTTTTGTGCTGACATAGAAGCTAGCTTATCTCTTGCCGTACCTAGCTTTTACGACTAATATCGTAGCAGGGCGATGTGTTACTGCGCTAGAAAAAGAGTTCCCCGGTGTTGGCTTTTACGATAACAATGTCGCTACAGCTTGGTCATTATAGAGGTTAATGAAGTATTTTTGGTGGTTTTTGAGTGCATTTTTAAAGGGATTTAGAGATAGAATTGACTGCTCCCATTAGCTGCATTGGTAGCTACCTAGAAGAAGCCAATTTTGATATGTTAGCAAGTGAAAAAAAACCTACTTTTGTCTTCTTGTCTCGTGTCGTGAACGATAAGCAAGATTTTAAAAAGTGCAGTTTCCCTTTAACACAGCTAATAACAACATGGCGGCTAATCTTGCGCTACCTTCCCATTTCAAATTGATCAATCTACTTTTTAATGGACTACATATTCAATCCCTGCCTCATCAATAACACATCTCCACATTTGGGAGACTTTGATGCAAGCGATGTTAAAAGACAATAGCGGGACATACAATCGCAGTGGGCACAGAACTCCAGGCTAACAAGATTGCTATAAACTATCAGCAACTGTCTGGCCAAACTGGAGATTAACTTTTTTGATGCACTTCACCTTCGACATCAGTAAAACAGTTTTGCCCGGAGCGATGCAAAATGTCAACGCAGACACGCAATGCTTACATCACAACTAATAATCATAGATTCGACTGTCAAGTTGACCAAGATTTTGCAGAACAACTTAGGACCATGTTTCAGGACACTGAAGCCTAGTTCCAACTTAGTAGAAAGACTCAGGATGTGATGAAGTTTGAACTTCCCGTTTCCCAAAAATCAGGACCCATGGCAATAAAGAATACAAACATGAGTGCTGAACCAAAACTAAACAACCATGTTTTAGTGGCTTGGTGATGACCGTAGCAATGACGCTTGGAGGTACTGTAATCTACAGTAGAACACACTCAGGACTATTATATTGGGTGAAAGGAGTGTGAAGGGGACTAATTGGGAGGTATTTTGTGTTAAGAGTGCTCTAGTAATGTTTTGAAAAATGTATTTGGAAGGTCAAACAGTTTTTTATGCAGTAACTATGAAAATATTTGATCCTACTCTGCAAAAATTTGTCTACCAAAGTCACGTCCGTTCCCATTTTACTGTACACACACCTAACATATTAAGCTGTTTCTATTTTTGACAAAACTGTCACGTCGGGGTCGTATGGTTTTGCGGTGCTTGTTTCGCCAAGATGCAGAAGGACGTCGGGAAACAGTATGCAGGTAAAAGGATCATTTACTCCACTAACTAGTCAAAAATACGAAAATAGAAACTGTGCCGATGGCACGGGAAGCTATGGCAGAGGCTGAACAACAAGACTTAGCTAAAACAGGAGCAAGAAGCTAGTAATTCTAAACTAGTAATGACGGGGATTTTACTGCGTGGATCATTCTTTCAAGATGCAGCAGGAACTCCGGAGGCGATGTGCAGGTGAGACATTGATTTATTGTCCATGAAATCATGCAAAAATACAAAAAGACCGAAAAGCGTACCGATAGCGTGGGAGCTATGGCAAAGCCTAGCACAGGAACAGGAATCAAAGATCGTAGGAAATACTTAACGTAACGGGTTGCATTGAAGCAAATAGAAGACGTCATCACTGTTGCGTAGTGATGGGTTGATGAGGCGTCATGAAGCGTTTCGACACATTGCAAAACTGTATTGATACTGTGTCGATACTGTGTCACTAAATACTGACATCTGCTGGACATTAAAAATCCCTACAGGCAACCTATGGACCGACTCAACTGACACTGATTTTATGACCTAGTATATACAATAATATAAACCAAGTCATTGTATTTCATTTAGGATTATTTCATAACTTCATTTAAATAAAAATATATTTTTTATCTTTTTTAGATACAGTCAATAAATAATGTGAACATGTATCATAACATGGAAATCTAAGAGAACGTGTTGTGAATGAGGATGCTTGTGGACTGGGATTTTTTTTAATTTTTTTTTTACGCATTTTTATTTAAAAAAAAAACAGTTTTTTCAACGTATCCAATTTTAGATGCTTTCTCTTCTTAGTTATTATTTCTCCGGCTGTAGAAAAGACCCGCTCACAGGGCACAGAGGAGGCGTCAGTGCGCGTATTGGTCACGTGACCAAAACAGCTCATGATCGGTCACATGACTTTCTAAAAGCGGTACGCGCACCGGCACAGGGTTTTGCTCTATATGCCGGACCCATCACTACTGTTGCGTAGTGCAAACAAGGAAGCCAGATTGTGGCGAAAAACAGGAATAAGTAGCTCTCTGATTAGTGTCCAGGAGCAGGTGAGCGTCCCAAACACTAATCAGAGGCAGGTGAAACTAATCTGCAGTCATGGCAACTAAAACACAAAAACCCAGGGGTGCTGAAAACAGAACTGAGGTAGTCACACTAACAGACCCAAACATGATCCGGGTAACGGATCACAACAAAACACTCATGTAAACAAATGCCAACGTATGTGTCGCGTGTTGCGAACAGTACCACCAGGCAGAGTATGGCGCGAGCAGGAATAAATAGCTCTTTGATTAGTGACCAGGATCAGGTGAGCGCCCCGACCACTAATCAGAGGCAGGTGACAAAAATCATCACCCATAGCAACAAAGAAAACAAACAAAAGTGCTAAACCAGAACTAAACAACAACTAAGGAAATACTAAACTAAACAAAACATGAACCAGGCATCGGCTCATGACAAAAACCAGTGAGCAAAAGAAACTTCAAACTTCTGTCCACTTTCTGTCTTTGTGGTGCTTTTGTAGCTGACCAATTTTCTCTATAAATGGTCATTTTACTCCATGAACTCACTCTGAAACACACCTCGTACGACAACATCTGCCTCCTTAGTTCGGGTATTAACATTGCTGGCTTCAGAACAGTCAGTGCTTTTATAAGAGAGCCTTAAACAAGGCAAGTTATTTTTAGACATGTGTTAACATCATAGCTAAAAGGTTTCTTCTGCCAATTACAAGTTGAACAAAATATCGTAACTGTGTCTTTGCTGAAAAACATAGATTAAAGATTCAGTTAAATTCCTATTGGTCATCATTGAAGAACATTGTCTGTTTTAGCCTTACAAATGACTGCAGCAGAACTTAAAAGGAATAATTAAAAGTAAATAAACATTTCATAAACCTTAACACAATAACAACTGTAGAATCTTAAATGTCTCTATACTAAAACATTCATCCATCCATCCATCCGTCCATTTTCTACCGATTGTCCCTTACGGGGACGCTGGAGGTGCTGGGGCCTATCTCAGCTGCATTCGAGCGGAAGGCGGGGTGCACCCTGGACAAGTCGCAACCTCATTGAAGGGCTAAAATGTTCATATTTGGAAAAAAAATGTTATGTTCTTCGCGTCAACTGCTCTGGTTGTGGTATATTTATCAACCATTCCTGTACTTTACTTCCTTGCCCAAAACCTTTATCTGATTCCAACAGTTCTTGTTCTGCATACTTCACATTCCAGATACAGTGGTACCTCGGTTTTCATACACCCCTATTTCAGTAAGGATCCTTGTTTCCAGAATGTCACTGAACACACCACACTACTATGGTAAGTCTAGACCAGAGGTTCTTATTATTTTTTTATTTTTTTACCAAGTACTACTTTAGAAAACACTTGGCTCCCCAAGTACCACCATAATGACCAACTTTAAAATACAGTTGCGTAGTAGGCTTGATTATTCATTAAACACAAGGCGGAGGTTTTATTTAACAAACATATGTAATAATATTGGCCATTGTAACATTACACACAGTTTGAACAGTAACATTGTTGGAATATTGGAAAATAAAACACTGTACTTTAATCAAGTGATTCTTTGGCGTACCACTACTCACGTACCACAATTTGATAATCACTGGTGTAGACAATCAAGAATAATATGGCCATCCTACATAGTTTTGTAGAGAGCCTGGTCTAGCGTTTTCAACTTCATGGCAAACATGACATTTTCTCTCTCTAAGAGTGCATAATTATCACCATTCAGCCACATTTCCACCGACTTCTCGTCATATTGAAGTCAACCGAAGCAAAAGGATGCCATTCGTGGAACGTGGAACTCTCCTAAACTACCCTTGTCCTTCCCTGCTTAAGAGTCTTTAAAGGGCTCCTATGAGAATTTTACTATACATGTAAAACATTGGCTTCACGGTGGCAGAGGGGTTAGTGCATCTGCCTCACAATACGAAGGTCCTGAGTAGTCTTGGGTTCAATCCCGGGCTCGGGATCTTTCTGTGTGGAGTTTGCATGTCCTCCCCGTGACTGCGTGGGTTCCCTCCGGGTACTCCGGCTTCCTCCCACCTCCAAAGACATGCACCTGGGGATAAGTTGATTGGCAACACTAAATTGGCCCTAGTGTGTGGATGTGAGTGTGAATGTTGTCTGTCTATCTGTGTTGGCCCTGCGATGAGGTGGCGACTTGTCCAGGGTGTACCCCGCCTTCCGCCCGATTGTAGCTGAGATAGGCTCCAGCGCCCCCCGCGACCCCAAAGGGAATAAGCGGTAGAAAATGGATGGATGGATGGATGTAAAACATTTTCTTGTGGTTTAGATAATACGTGTTGGATATTTATGGTGTAAATTTTACGTAAATCTTGCTCCACAGTCACATTTATAAGCTACTTTTTGATTTCTAGATGTTCGATTTTAGAGGCGTTCGCAGATTGCAAATGAAACCACGCCCCACCCTCTCCAGAGGTATGATAATTTATCTTTTGAAAATGTACATTGTTGAATGTATATCTTATTACAAACATGGTCGAAAATAAACTTCATAAACAATAAATAGATTCAACGGTCACAGAATTAGGTACACCTGCCCACTCTCCGATCTGTACATCTACATTTATGTCACTGCATGTCACATGTCAGTTGAGAGTTGATAGACAGTTGTGATAGCCAATCAGATCACAAGTTGTTGACAGTAGCCTATCAAGGTAGCCTGATGTTAACGAGACTGTGATTGGATACACACTTGTCATTCCAAAGTGAGTATCCATTCACAAGTTTCAATTTAGCAGGAAGCAGGAAGTGTTGCGCCGTAGCCAGACCGGGATAGCAGAGAAGGAGAACAAAACGTTGATTAGGTGGCAGATTTATATTTGCAAGGCCATTTTCAAGAAGGATATTTAAAGAGGAACTACATCTCAGAAGCGAGCTCAGCTGTACTGGCGATGAAATATGGAAATGCTCGCCATTTCCACTCGAATAAGCCGACGACGAGGAGTACCACTGGCTTATACGACATCGAATAGTGAGTTCAAATATTTTATTTTTTCACTTTTAATATTTTATTTGCAATTTTATTTTGACAGTACCACATAAGATATGTCTTAATTGCTGATGCGTTTTAATTTTTTTTTTTTAATGCGCCAGAAAATAACCCGTAGTGCTTTAATGTGTTTTTGTATAGTATTTCTCTAGCAATGGTCATGTGGTGACATCAATTATGGTATTTTGAGAGGTAATCATTGGAGTCGGACATCACTGAAGGCCTAGGTGGGAAACGCACGGCCCGCCACTGAGATGGTGTAGAAAATAAGGTACTTTAATTAGGACTAATTAGTCTGGCAAAAATCCAAAGGTACACAATTAACATTAGTCAACAAACTGAGGAAGGCGACACCCTCCTGATGAGCCACCGATCACTAATCAAGAGGAGGTGAGTACAAGCTGCTCGCTGTACATATCCTACGAAGTCAGACCTACACTGTTTCAACGTCCATTTCTCAGATGATATAATTGTTGATAACTGAAGTGCTGATATCAACCAAACCTAACCCCCCCGCCCAAACCCCCTCCACATCCCACCCCCGGATTGTAAATAATGTAAATAATTCAATGTATATACTCTGATGATTAACTTGTGTGATGACTGTATTATGCTGATAGTATATATTTATATCATGAATTGATTTACGTGGACCCCGACATAAACAAGTTGAAAAACTTATTCGGGTGTTACCATTTAGTGGTCAATTGTACGGAATATGTACTGTACTGTGCAATCAACTAATAAAGTCTCAATCAATCAAGCAATGCTCAATCCAGCGATAAAGTGGCAGAGAAAGAAGGCAGACAGGAAATGGAAAGCAAAATATGAGCGCTGGTCAGGAAATACTGGAAAAATCAGCGCATCATGAAACATAATGTCATAAACTATCATTACTTGAACCTTATGATTTGATGCTTTGTTTTTGTTTAACACGAGTATCCAAAATTGTAACAACATTTATAAATCAGGAAAGAAGAAAATCTTCATAGGTCCCATTTTATAAAGGTAAAAGTTATTTTAAATGTTCATTTATCCATTTAATTTGTCATTTATATGCATTATTCATTGTTTTTTGTGTGTAAAGCTATAATTATCTACATAAGAAGTGGTTTGAGTTAACTTGTTTGAGTTTGTTTAACAAATTAACTGTAGTGACTTCGTTTCCCACGGGAAAAATGGTTTTCGGTTTTCATAAGACGGACCCTTTGGAAGGGATTGACAATGAAAAGACCAACAAATGTGGAATCCAGTTCTCACTGCAGTGGTTTTTAAACCACTAATGATGTTTTTCTTGCATGATAGTGTTGCGCCTTCTCACCTGCACATAGTCAACGCTCCTCCCGAGCGCTTTAAAGGCGGTGTACATGACTTCTCTTTTGCCTCCCCACTTCTGCATGATACACACGCACTTGTTGTTAAGCACCAGTCTGGATATCTGCTGCAGGCTCTCAGCATAGCTCTCATCCGTCTCCTCGGGGCCCCTGCTGTGAAAGTTACTCCTCCACACATATGTGGCGACCTTGTCCCATCCCATGACTTCTTTGAAAATGTCCATCATGTACAAGTCTTCATCCGAGTTCCCGTCCACCACCAAGATGACTTTGATTCCAGGGTACGTCAGCCTCTTTACTGACACCAGGCATTTCCTCAGGTAGTTTGGATCCTCTTGATACGCTGCAATGCACAGCGCTAAAGATTTATTCAGTTTGATCGGCGTCTCTAAGGACCGCTTCATATTTCGATGTTCTAGGAGTGCAAACAGGCTTTGGATAATGAGATGGACAACCAAGATGGCTCCGTACAGTCCAAAGGAGAGGTGGTTGTGGGCTGTGGTGAAGAACTGGTAGCCCATGATGTAGGCCGTGGAGATGCCCACCAAGAGGGACACGCCAAACATGGTGGTCCCAAATATCCGCAGGTAGGTGAGGACTCGTTGACAACTCATCTGGGGAAATATTTGTTTTTAAGAATTAGTAATTGTGCATGGAGGAGAAAATCCTTCATTTTACTACATTTAAAGTCCTTTAATGTCCATATGCTATTTTTTTTCTCTGGGGACCATTTCGTCTTCAAGGGAACAATAAATATTGAAGCAAAAACAACCTTAAATTATGAGTGCTTAGAAGTGTCTTGAGTTGTTTGAGTTGAGTTTATTTTGAATATGCATGTAAATCTAGCAAAAATAACTAGCATGGAACCCCTCACTCAATGTCATCAAAGCTCACCTTTTAAAGTTCACACTTTGCACAAGCATTTTGGAACGAGGTGATAGAAGAAAGATAAAAATATAATAAAACTATCTGTGGCAGCATAGGAGAAAGTTATGTACAACTTTCGCATTTCATTGCCTATAACCGTGGTGCGTTCAAAGACCATTGATTGAGGTTAAAAAAAAAAGAGAGGCGTCACTAGTTTTTAAAGACAGAGAGAGAGCTTTAACCCCCAGGAGATGCATGGATAAAAATATAGTAATAACAATAATAATAATGTATTATTATGATTCACATGATCCACAGATGATAATCCTACGTGTATCAGGTAATATCGACTTTACATTCTGAAATAAAGGGAAACTTTACTAATCTATATTCATATTTAAGTGAATAATGACGGGTTATAAGATTATTTCATATTGTGGCCAATTCATATTGAAGTTGCTGGCAAAAAAACAAATAAAAATAAAAATAAATTTTAAATTTTTTTTAAATTAAAATAAATAAATACATAAAAAAATAAATAAATAAATAAATAAAAAAAGTATATATATATATATATATATATATATATATATATATATATATATATATATATATATATATATACAGTACAGGCCAAAAGTTTGGACACACCTTCTCATTCAATGTGTTTTCTTTATGTTCATGACTATTTACATTGTAGATTGTCACTGAAGGCATCAAAACTCTGAATGAACACATGTGGAGTTGTGTACTTAACAAACAAAGGTGAAATAACTGAAAACATGTTTTATATTCTAGTTTCTTCAAAATAACCACCCTTTGCTCTGATTACTTTTTGCACACTCTTGGCATTCTCTCGATGAGCTTCGAGAGGAAATGGTTTTCACTTCACAGGTATCATAGTTTTGAAGCCTTCAGTGACAATCTACAATGTAAATAGTTATGAAAATAAAGAAAACACATTGGAATGAGTGTGTGTGTGTGTGTGTGTGTGTGTGTGCGCGCGCGCGTGTGTGTGTGTGTGTGTGTGTGTGTGTGTGTGTGTGTGTGTGTGTGTGTGCGCGTGCGCGCGTGTGTGTGTGTGTGTGTGTGTGTGTGTGTGTGTGTGTGTGTGTGTGTGTGTGTGTGTGTGTATCTAGATGGTTTATCTAGATATGTTAACCTCAACTTTAAAAAGTCAAAATCCTAATTAAAGTTGTTATTTTTTTTAAAAGATGGTTTCAACCAAATCCATTCAATAATTAGTTTTTTAGTGCATGTAAACATACTAAGTGTGTATGGGGTGGCAACTTTGGGTTTAGGGTAGGATGGAGGACCCTGTAGGAGTCTTGTGTGTAGGGGCCCAGAATTTGGTGCTACGGCCCTGCATGTTACCATTCACTTTTGAACCCAAGTCGCCCTTTCAGTACCCACTGAGCAAACCAGCCACCCAAGATGGACTTCTTCCAAGAATTCACTTTTTTTTTGTAAAACTGTTTAAGTTTATTATTTGGGTGATGTTTGGTAGGCCAAATGAAAGGCTTTGGCGGGCCATATTTGGCCCACGGGCCACCGATATAGGACCCCTGCCTTAGCTTATGCAACATACAAATAAGCAGTAACATGTTTTAACACCAGCAGTATTTAATGATAAAGTTAATTGCAGTTATAAGATTGTATAAATACAATCCCACGATACACAACACTGGTTTATAGTGTATTCCAAGGTCGTTAACAAAATCCCCAAATCCTCAGTTTAAACAGTAGACAAGAACTGAAATTCTTCTTTTGATTTGGAGCTGTGTTCATCCAACAAGTCACTTCTTTTTGGGGTTTTTTATTGCGGGAGCAAATTAAGATGATCCTCTGTTTATTCCTCTCAGCTATGAATGACAGTCTTCTATGAAATGACTGCGCTCGCAGTGTTGTTTCCAGCAGTCATTATGTTGCTACCTCCATCTGTTTGGCAGACCTACGGAGACCCACTCAACGTGGCTCGGCACAGAGCGGACCACCCTGTGATGTCATCTGTTTATATCTCCGTGGGAAGAAAACGACAAATAGCTTTTTGGGAGTTCCAGTGCTGCATATTTACTCGGTGTCTCCTCATACTTGCAAAGAAGAAAAAGGATAACAATTACTGCTAGAAATTATTAGTCAACAAGTATGAATGGAGTATAGAAGCAATTGAGGTTCGGCTAGAAGTCTTATTCAGGATGGCGTGGCACGGTTGGGAGCGTGGCCGTGCCAGCAACCTGAAGGTTCCTGGTTCAATCCCCACCTACTATCAACCTTGTCATGTTCCTTTGTGTCCTTGAGCAAGACACTTCACCCTTGGGTCACCATCAGTGTGTGTGAATGGGTGAATGTGGAAATAGTGTCAAAGCACATTTGCCTGAATTATAACCAAGCAGTCCCCCAAAACTTTTCGGACTATTTTATCCTTCTAACTTGATGGGAACAGCGGAGGAAATCTTCTTTCTGTTCCAACAAGACTATGTCCTTAAATGCAAGGAGTCTCCACCCACCGGGAGGGAACATTTTCAGAAGCAAAACATTGTCTTTTCTTGTCGATTGGTAAATAGTTATACAAATGCATTTCCATTTTTTAATATTGCCAATAAGAGACTATATTTAATTTGAAAAATAAGGTTCAAAGAAACTGCTCAACACTCTGGAGTGAGAGAGGGATTGGGAGAGAGTATCACATGCTCGCATGATGGCTGATGGTGTGACCCCAAGGTGCAGAAACATGTAGATGATTTATTAGGAACACCCAAATAAAGTTGCAACTGTGGTAAAAAAAAAACAACAACCCCAAAAACATATACAAGCAGTGTGCAGTAGGGATGATACTCGAAACTGGTTTTCCCGGTTGTTCGATAAGAAAAGAACCGAGTCCTCGGACTCAAATCCCTTTTTGAGAACCGGTACCCGTTATCGAGACCACTATAGTAAAGAAAAAGAGTTGGTTCTTTATTCGAATCCCTCGGAACAAATCCCGTCCCGACCAGAAATGCCCCTTGAGACATCACAAGAAATGACGTCACGTAGCTCAGTCATTAGGCGCAGATAGGGAAAGCAGGAAAAACAATGGACCGGAAAAAGCGCTCCAAGGTGTAATAAAGTTCAAAACAAAAAGGTATAATCCAATGAATAACTTTACTGAGAGATTTGAGCAGGGTACAAACACATGACGAACACTTTTACGACCAACAGGAAACATAGCAACCAGGCTAGCAACGCACCTCCTTTACAGCAGCTGTCGCAACGTTCTTAAAGCATCCGCAGCACATACATATTGATACAACATATATGACATGATCTTTCTTTTTTAACTTTTGTTTTTCTTTCCTTGTAAACAAAACAAAATCACACTGTATATGTGTTGTCTGTCTAATTATAAATAATGCAGACGAGGCGTCTTGGCTGAGTTCTTGACGTTTACTTTCAGAGCGTGCTCATAACCTCATTCTTAGCTGCCGGGTGGCGACATGCAACAAAACTTTTCGGGGCTACCGCGCATGCTCGTCACTCCCGTTGCATGCTGGGTAGTGTAGTTGTTATATTCCCTAGCCTAGCTCATAACATCACATCTTTCCCCCTAATGTTAACTCAATAAAGTGTATTTCTTTTTAAGCTTTAACTTTTCATTTTTTAGCTTTGTAACCACATTTGCAAACAACTTTTCTCTTCATAGAATTTTCTTTCAATAAAGAAATAAAGTGCAAAAATGTCAAAGCATCATAACAAACAGTTATGTCAAATAGCAGCAGAAGTGCACTTTTTGGAGAGCTGTATTATTTTCAATTTTGTGCCCAAGGGACTGATTTTATTTAACACCATATTATTATTTATACACCTATAGTGATCACAGAGACAGGTTGTTTTTGTGTTACTGTATATATTTGTTTTTCTGAAAAATCCCACTTAATATACTTTGGGTAACAACAGTCAATATTTATTTATTTTATTTTACTTTTTTAGGGGGGTAACAGTCAATATGTATTTATTTATTAGATTTTATATTTTTCTTATATAATAAAAGTGATCTTTTGTTAAACCAAATATTGTGTGTTTTTTTCCGTATACAACAACCTATCTGGACTCGATAAGAGAATCGATAAGGAATCGGTTTGATAAGAGGATTCGATAATAGGCTCGAACTCGATAATTTCTTCTCAAACATCATCCCTAGTGTGCAAGGAATATGCAACACTTTGCAATAAGCAATGAACCAGCAACATCTCCTCATTGTCCGATTGATCAGCACATCCCCAGTAAGAACTCAATAGCCCTGATGCTAGTAGGGCTGCAGCGATTAATTGAGTAACTTGATTAGAAATAAGATTGGATTTATATTCTGTTGCTTGGATTAATTGTTTAAATTAGTGCAACTGATACAAAATTGATCAAATCCAGACAAAATGGAATGCAGACCCACATGGCTACTGCAATAGCTACTGCAATTATTAATGTACACATGTTAAAAGTGCAATTTCAATGTTGATGATGTGCATTTTTTGGAAAAGCCTTTTATGAAGTGTAGTTTATCGATTACTCGATTACTAAAGTAATCGATACCTGCAGCCCCACCAGATAATCACCTCAATAGTTACCTCGGAACTTCAGCTGCTCTTCTGTTTAAATGGGACACAAATTGCCATAAAAGCTTATAATAATCTGAAAAGACATTGCAATGGATAAACGATACAGTTATCCAACAGCCAGGGCAGAGCGATGCTGATTGACATGAAAAGAACGATACAGAAGGAAGCAAATAACCGACCGCAGAGCAGTCCAGTAAACTCTTGGCTGCAACATAATGTCTTGTTCATTAGATTACTGGATGAGAAGCCCCCAAGCAGTGCAGCAGACCTCTTCTGGCACATGGTGAGGCTGTTAACGTCAAACACTCTTTTATAAGACCCCTGATACATACTGTATTCATGCTCACTGAAGACAAATGCACGCATAAAAGCTCATTACGCCACAACAAATTGTATTGTTTATATAAAGACACATGAATTGTTCGATGCTGAGAGTGCATTTCACCCGCCACAGCTTGTGTATACATGTGAATTATACATGTGTATGCAACTTTACAAGACAATTAAAGCAGAATAAACCCCTTCACCCTTTCTTGTTGGATCAACTTTGGATGAAATGCTTTATGGTCAACCAATGTAGTAGTAATTCCAACATAATGGGATAACAATGTGACAAATGTCATATTCTGATACCACCATGGCAACTCACCACATGCTCACATTAACACCTACTGAGGGTTTGCAGCAGAGGTGTCAAACTTGTTTTCATTGAGGGCCACATTGCAGAGGGCCACTTGTTACAGTGAATATATATATATATATATATATATATATATATATGTATGTATATATATATATATAAATATAAATATACAATTGTGGTCAAAAGTTGACATACACTTGTAAAGAACATAATGTGGCTGTCTTGAGTTTCCAATAATTTCTACAACTCTTGTTTTTTTGTGATAGAGTGATTGGAGCACATACTTGTTGGTCACAAAAAACATTCATGAAGTTTGGTTCTTTAATACATTTATCATGGGTCTACTGAAAATGTGACCAAATCTGCTGGGTCAAAAGTATACATACAGCAATGTTAATATTTGGTTACATGTCCCTTGGCAAGGCGCTTTTGGTAGCCATCCACACGATTCTGGCAAGCTTCTGGTTGAATTTTTGACCACTCTTCTTGACAAAATTGGTGCAGTTCAGCTAAATTTTTGGATTATCTGACATGGACTTGTTTCTTCAGCATTGTCCATACGTTTAAGTCAGGAAGGTCATTCTAAAACCTTAATTATAGCCTGATTTAGCCATTCTTTTACCACTTTTTACATGTGTTTGGGGTCATTGTCCTGTTGGAACACCCAACTGCGCCCAAGACCCAACCTCCGGGCTGATGATTTTAGGTTGTCCTGAAGAATTTGGAGGTAATCCTTCTTTTTCATTGTCCCATTTACTCTCTGTAAAGCACCAGTTTCATTGGCAGCAAAACAGGCCCAGAGCATGATACTACCACCACCATGCTTGACGGTAGGGTTGGTGTTCCTGGAATGAAAGGACTCACCTTTTCTCCTCCAAACATATTGCTGGGTATTGTGGCCAAACAGTTACATTTTTGTTTCATCTGACCACAGAACTTTCCTCCAGAAGGTCTTATCTTTGTCCATGTGAGCATCAGCAAACTTTAGACGAGCCTACTCAGTGGCCTAGTGGTTAGAGTGTCCGCCCTGAGATCTGTAGGTTGTGAGTTCAAACCCCGGCCGAGTCATACCAAAGACTAAAAAAATGGGACCCGTTACCTCCCTGCTTGGAACTCAGTATCAAGAGTTGGAATTGGGGGTTAAATCACCAAAAATGATTCCTGGGCGCAGCCACAGCTGCTGCCCACTGCTCCCCTCACCTCCCAGGGGGTGAACAAAGGGATGGGTCAAATGCAGAGGACATATTCACCACACCTAGTGTGTGTGTGACAATCATTGGTACTTTAACTTTAACTTAACTTTAAGGTGTCGCTTCTGGAGCAAGGGCTTCCTTCTTGCATGGTAGCCTCTCAGTCCATGGCGATGCAAAACACGCTTGACTGTGGACACTGACACCTGTGTTCCAGCAGCTTCCAATTCATTGCAGACCTGCTTTTTGGTGGTTCTCAGTTGACTCTTGATCATCCTGACCAATTTTCTCTCAGCAGCAGGTGATAGCTTGCATTTTCTTCCTGATCGTGGCAGTTTCCTAAACTGTGCCATGCGCTTTATACCTACGAACAATTGTCTGCACAGTTTCTCTTGGGACCTTAAGCTGCTTTGAAATGGCTCCAAGTGACTTTCGTGACTTGTTCAAGTCAATGATTTGTTTTTTCAGATTTTATTTGATTTTTGATTTTTATTAAGGATCCCCATTAGCTGGTTGCCTCAACAACCCACTAGTCTTCCTGGGGTCCACAATTCAATACAATTACAAGTAAAAGCATATAATTATAACTACACAATACAGAAAAAAATAGATAAATAAAAGCATCAATAAGAAAACAAGAAAACAATTTACAGTCACAGAATAATAATTACCATATAAATATAACTACACAATATAAAACCAAACAAATCATCAACGAGCAGACTAATTTAAAGAGTCAGATAAAATATTACTCTCTTTTTAAAAACCTGTTTACTTTCAATGCCGGTGAGAATTTGAGGCAGGTTATTCCAGAGCGATAAAGATCTATAAATAAAAGATTTCCGCAAAGCATTCTTCCTGGGACGAGGGAGTATAAAATGCCCCTCACTGGACGCCCTGGTATTATGATTGTGCATAGTGCTACTGTGAACTATTTGGGCCATGAGAAAAGCAGGAATTTTACTACCGGTTACTGATTTGAATAATATAAGAGTATTAGCTGACAACCTGTTCTGCACTGTTAGCCAGGAAAGAGAAGCATGCATTTGGTTCACATTGGTTCTTAGTGAACAACCAAGAACCATCCTTGCTGCCCTATTCTGGACAATCTGGAGCTTACTGATCTCACCACTTGCAGCAGACGCCCAGACTGTAGAACAATACTCAAGATGACACAAGACTAAACTCTTAACAATTTGACAAAGAAGAGGTGGATCAACAAAAGCAGCACATTTCCTGGAAACACCAACAGCCCTTCCCATCTTTGTAACTATATCACTGATATGTTTTGACCAGGATAGAGTGCAGTCCAGCATCACTCCAAGGAGCTCGGCACTTCTGACCTGTTGAACTGTTGAGATACCTAGCCTCAGATCCAACTTTGGGTCACAAGATAACCCTTGCCTAGTCCCCAATACAATACTTTTTGTTTTTGAGATGTTAAGGACAAGTCTGTTACATTTATTATGTTACATTATCGGTCCTGCTAAACACCCACATTTATTTAATAATACCACCTTAACATTTGACAACCAAACAATTACACAAGGCGAATCAGTAAAGAATCTGGGTATTATCTTCGACCCAACTCTCTCGTTTGAATCACACATTAAGAGTGTTACTAAAACGGCCTTCTTTCATCTCCGTAATATCGCTAAAATTCGTTCTATTTTATCCACCAGCGACGCTGAGATCATTAGTCATGCGTTCGTTACGTCTCGTCTCGACTACTGTAACGTATTATTTTCGGGTCTCCCTATGTCTAGCATTAAAAGATTACAATTGGTACAAAATGCGGCTGCTAGACTTTTGACAAGAACAAGAAAGTTTGATCATATTACGCCTATACTGGCTCACCTGCAGTGGCTTCCTGTGCACTTAAGATGTGACTTTAAGGTTTTACTACTTACGTATAAAATATTACACGGTCTAGCTCCGTCCTATCTTGTCGATTGTACTGTACCATATGTCCCGGCAAGAAATCTGCGTTCAAAGAACTCCGGCTTATTAGTGATTCCCAGAGCCCAAAAAAAGTCTGCGGGCTATAGAGCGTTTTTTATTCGGGCTCCAGTACTATGGAATGCCCTCCCGGTAACAGTTGGAGATGCTACCTCAGTAGAAGCATTTAAGTCCCATCTTAAAACTCATTTGTATACTCTAGCCTTTAAATAGACCCCCCTTTTAGACCAGTTGATCTGCCGTTTCTTTTCTTTTCTCCTCTGCTCCCCTCTTCCTTGTGGAGGGGGGGGGGCACAGGTCCGGTGGCCATGGATGAAGTGCTGGCTGTCCAGAGTCGGGACCTGGGGTGGACCGCTCGCCTGTGCATCGGCTGGGAACATCTTTGCGCTGCTGACCCGTCTCCGCTCGGGATGGTGTCCTGCTGGCCCCACTATGGACTGGACTCTTACTATTATGTTGGATCCACTATGGACTGGACTCTCACAATATTATGTCAGACCCACTCGACATCCATTGCATTCGGTCTCCCCTAGAGGGGGGGGGGGTTACCCACATATGCGGTCCTCTCCAAGGTTTCTCATAGTCATTCACATCGACGTCCCACTGGGGTGAGTTTTTCCTTGTCCTTATGTGGGCTTTGTACCGAGGATGTCGTTGTGGCTTGTGCAGCCCTTTGAGACACTTGTGATTTAGGGCTATATAATCAAATCAAATCAAATCAACTTTATTTATAAAGCACATTTAAAATTTACCACAGGGGTAGCCAAAGTGCTGTACAATGAACAGGTTAAAAGATAAAATGAGTACCGAGCAAACACAACACAACACAAACAGAACACGATAAAAAATAAATAATTAAAATAGAATTAATAAAAACATAAAAACATAAAAACAGGATCACAGCAGGTGTATTATGGGGCGCCATTGCAGGATGGATATCACTCAGTGTTAAAAGCCATGGAATAAAAGTATGTTTTTAAGAGAGATTTAAAAACAGGAAGAGAGGAGGCTTGTCTAACACTCAGGGGTAGGTCGTTCCAGAGCTTATATAAATAAACATTGATTGATTGATACTGTCCAGTCATGCACAGCTTTTAGTTCCTCACTCAATACTACATTAAGTACACTGCATGATGGTGCAACATGATATAAGGTTGCATCATCAGCATAAAGAACCAATCTTGCACGCCCGGTAGCCCAAGGTACATTTTTGGTGAATATAGAAAAAAGTAAAGATCCTAGGCAACTTCCCTGTGGAACACCACAATCCAAACTTCTGCTATTAGACAAGCTGCCATTAAGATACACCTGTTGTGATCTTGAGGACAAATAACTCTGTATCCACATTAAAGCCGAAGTATTAAAACCATAACATTTAAGTTTCTCAATTAAAAGAGAGTGGTCAATCACGTCAAATGCAGCACTAAAATCTAACAGCACAGCTCCAACCATCATAGAATTATCTTTAGCATTAAGCCAATTGTCCGTCATTTGTATAAGAGCAGTGGACGTAGAGTGGCCCGTTCTATATGCATGTTGAGAATCAGTTGCTAGCCCATTTGATTGAAAGTAAGCTAGCATTTGTGCATCCACACATTTCTCCAGTATTTTACATAACCCAGGTAGGATGCTTATTGGTCAAGAATTGCCCTCATTGAAAGCCAATTTGGTATTCTTATGTAGAGGAGTAACCTTAGCCACCTTCCATATCTTTGGACACAGGCCCACTTGTAAACATTTATTAAAAATACGACAAACAGGCACTGATATGATACCAGATCTGTGCTGAGTTTCTTTGACTTTCCCATTGTCGCGTTTGCAACCGAGTCTAATGACTGCATCACATGAGCCCTATTTAAATGGCCCCAGAGAAGTCAACAGGTGTCGTCAATCATAATCACTCACATGAAGTTAAGAGGCCAGGCCATGAAGCTAATTTGATTTGATTGTAACTTTTCTACATCACCAAAACTGATCATGTATGTTGCTGTATGTATACTTTTGACCCAACAGATGTGGTCACATTTTCAGAAGACCCATAATAAATTCATAAAAGAACCAAACTTCATGAATGTTTTTGTGACCAACAAGTATGTGTTCCAATCACTCTATCACAAAGAAATAAGAGTTGTAGAAATTATTGGAAACTCAAGACAGCCATGATATTATGTTCTTTACAAGTGTATGTACATTTTTGACCACAACTGCATATATATATAACATACAAATTGATGAATAATGTACTTGCTTTTGAAATCATAAGTTAGAGGGACAAGCATTTTCATTTTGAATATATGTTAACAATACAGGGGTGTCGCAACTTTTTGACACAAGGGAGCATAGTAAAACTCTTAAGTATGCGGGAACCATTTTGATGTATTTTTTCCATCCATTCATTGGCTATCGATTCACATGGGTCTGGGTCTGGGTCTTCCCCGTGGTAGGAGGCCACGGGGAAGACCCAGGACACGTTGGGAAGACTACGTCTCCCGGCTGGCCTGGGAACGCTTCGGGATCCCCCGGGACGAGCTGGACGAAGTCCGAGTCCATGGTTCTCGCCCGGAAAAGGGTGGAGTGCCATCTCCGGGTTGGGGAGGAGACCCTGCCCCAAGTGGAGGAGTTCAAGTACCTCGGAGTCTTGTTCACGAGTGAGGGAAGAGTGGATCGTGAGATCGACAGGCGGATCGGTGCGGCATCTTCAGTAATGCGGACGCTGTTTTGATCCGTTGTGGTGAAGAAGGAGCTGAGCCGGAAGGCAAAGCTCTCAATTTACCGGTCGATCTACGTTCCCATCCTCACCTATGGTCATGAGCTTTGGGTTATGACCGAAAGGACAAGGTCACGGGTACAAGGGGCCGAAATGAGTTTCCTCCGCCGGGTGGCGGGGCTCTGCCTTAGAGATAGGGAGCTCAAAGTAAAGCCGCTGCTCCTCCACATCGAGAGGAGCCAGATGAGGCGGTTCGGGCATCTGGTCAGGATGCCACCCGATCGCCTCCCGCGGGAGGTGTTTAGGGCACATCCGACCGGTAGGAGGCCAAGGGGAAGACCCAGGACACGTTGGGAAGACTATGTCTCCCGGCTGGCCTGGGAACGCCTCGGGATCCCCCGGGAAGAGCTGGACGAAGTGGCTGGGGAGAGGGAAGTCTGGGCTTCCCTGCTTAGGCTGCTGCCCCCGCGACCCGACCTCGGATAAGCGGAAGAAGATGGATGGATGGATGGATGGGCTATCGATTGTCCCTCTCGGGGTCGCGTGGGGGCTGGAGCCTATCCCAGCTGCACTCAGTCGAAAGGCACAGCACACCATGGACAAGTCGCCACCTAATTGCAGGGCCATCACAGATATATTTTTTATATTGTATGCTTCGGGCCAACAAAACTGGATCTGCGAGCCACACTTTGGACACCCCCGTTTGTTAATATAATGTTTTTTGCATGGTCAGATTGCTCTCAAATTTTTTATTTCACGCAATTGTTTGCAATAGATGCAATTCTTCTGTCAAAATTAAAGGAACAATTATGTTTTATCAATGCATGTAATTTCCAGCCTTCCGTGGGCCACTTAAAACGATGTGGCTATCCACATTTGGCCCCCGGGCATTGAGTTTGACACCTTTGGTTTAGAGTTTCCACCTCAACACCTTAGCTTGTTTTGAACTGGAGGAGATCCTGCTTGAAGCCAGACCACACAACTCCATGGATGACATGCAGACTTGACACACAATTTGTTGCCCCGTGACCCCTTGTGTGTTTATTTACAAGCACTTCCCAAGCATGAAATGATTACGCTGGGTAAGCCGTTCCGTTTCTCCTGCTGTGGCGTCCTTGCCGAAAGCTGTGTGGCAAACTGCAAGGTGTCAGACTTTTCAGATATGTGTGAATTCAGGAATTCGGCGAGGAAACCGGGCAACTTGTGAGGGGGCTTTGTTCTTTTGCAGCTTGTCATAAGCCCTTTTGGGCGTACGATCCAACGCTAAGGTCAGACCACCAAGTGGGCCGGTGTGGAAGTTAACGCCCACGGCATACTCTAAACTTGGACCCCGGGTCCTGTGACATAAAATGAGGAGGATCTGAGACGGTCATTAATGCATAAAGACCATTTATTGTGTGTTGATGTCAGCGCTTTGGACGGCGAGTGATGTCATTAACAATCTCTTGAGTCGAACTCACACAAAGTGACAATAACGTCAAGCATGGGAGGAGAGTGCATGGTTTGTATGAAAGAAATATGAATTGTTTCGCTGACATTAAAATTGGTCTGGAGGAGATTGCATTTACTGTTTAAAATTGTGAAAAACAAAAAAATCGGAGATTACCCGGCCAAGCAACCCAACCACAGTTGGATGTGTTTGTAGAAGCAGCAGCCTTGACGTTTGAATATTACTCATTAGGGAATTGTTACGGCTTTGAATATCTGCTGAACTGGAGAAAGTATCAAGCAGTGAACTCCGGAAAACTACAGTTTTTACTTCTTTCATATCATGATAGCATGAAAGTAAGCTTGCACTTTATGGGGCACTGCTCTACTTTGAAGTTGTTGAGGAATGATAGATGTCACTTTGGCGGTTTTCTCTAACATTCTGTTGATCAACACGAGCACTGCTCTATTTGTGCTAGTGTCCAATTCATTCTAAAGGTAATTTATGTCCAGTTATGGGTTATATGGGTAATACTTGTATAACGCTTTTTTACCTTCAAGGTATTTAAAGCGCTTTGACACTATTTCCACATTCACCCATTCACACACACATTCACACACTGATGGCGGGAGCTGCCATGCAAGGCCCTAACCACGACCCATCAGGAGCAAGGGTGACGTGTCTTGCTCAAGGACACAACGAACAAGACGAAGTTGGTAAAAGGTGGGGATCGAACCAGGAACCCTCAGGTTGCTGGCACGGCCACTCTCCCAACTCCGCCACGCCGTCCCCAGTTATGCCAAAGGCCGCAGTAATGCACATTCTTGCCTGCATGGGCTGAAGCCCAGGGGCCCCACTCAATTAGGGATCTCCGAGCTTGATGGCGGAATGTAATGATTGGTGTTCATAGCAGTTCATCACAAACAGCTCAGCTTTGTGTCGTGATTGTTTGTGTTTGTTACCGCTGTTCCGAGCGGGGGCGCGAACCCAAGTCGCCAGTGTGAGAGGCCAGCACTTTTGTTGAAGTTGATTCTAACCACAAGGCCACCTGCTCAGTGGCCTTATGATTAGAGTGTCCGCCCTGAGACTGGAAGGTCGTGAGTTCAAACCCCTGGCCGAGTCATACCAAAGACTATAAGGGTTTCTCATTGTATCACATTGGGTTGAGTTTTTTTCTTGCCCTGATGTGGGATCTGAGTGATGTTGTTGTGGCTTGTGCAGCCCTTTGAGACACTTGTGATTAAGGGCTATATAAATAAACTTTGATTGACTTTGATTGATTGAGGAGTGGGCACTCCCCTCCTTTCTAATTGGTCACTTTAAAGGCCTACTGTCTCCTGTTCAGAGTCAATCCGAGGCAGCCTGTTGCGTGTCCCTTCTTGTGTATTTAGTACTTTTAATATACATGTTTTACACTGCAAACTATTAAACTGTGTAAAAAAAAATCGCAATATTTTACAACTTTTAACAACGTGATGTCATTATCTATTGTTTCTTTGGCAACATGTTTTTTTCTGGATATATGCTCCCCAGGCAGTTGAAATTTTGCATTACATAGACCTACTGTATTTAGGTTAAAGTAGATCATTTATCGATGCGGTCATAATTAGGGATGTCCGATAATGGCTTTTTGCCGATATCCGATATTCCGATATTGTCCAACTCTTTAATTACCGATACCGATATCAACCGATACCGATATCAACTGATATATACAGTCGTGGAATTAACACATTATTATGCCTAATTTGGACAACCAGGTATGGTGAAGATAAGGTACATTTAAAAAAAATTAATAAAATAAAATAAGATAAATAAATTAAAAACATTTTCTTGAATAAAAAAGAAAGTAAAACAATATAAAAACAGTTACATTGAAACTAGTAATTAATGAAAATTAGTAAAATTAACTGTTAAAGGTTTGTATTATTAGTGGACCAGCAGCACACACAATCATGTGTGCTTACGGACTGTATCCCTGGCAGACTGTATTGATATATATTGATATATAATTTAGGAACCAGAATATTAATAACAGAAAGAAACAACCCTTTCGTGTGAATGAGTGTGAATGGGGGAGGAAGGTTTTTTGGGTTGGTGCACTAATTGTAATTGTATCTTGTGTTTTCCATGCCACTGGACCCTGACCCGGATCTGTCAAGGATCGTGTGGTAAAAGTCTGTGCACCAATCTCGCCACGTTAAACAAAGTTACGCACAGGCATCCTCCATAAAGGGATACCCCCCTACCAGGAGGATCGTCATACTCGTTTCAAGTGACCGCCGATGATGATGATGATGATGATGATGATGTTACTTTGTTACATATATACATGTATATAAAACGTTGTTGGAGGTTTTTGGGTGTTTTTTAGAGGGCTTTATCGGTTGAATAGATGCAATACACCGCTGACTTCTGCTACAACTCAGAGCTGTGTCACATCCAGAAGTACGCGGATGACACAGCCATCGTCGGGTGCATCAGGGACGGCAGAGAGGAGGAGTTTCGTAGGCTGGTGAGGGACTTTGTTGTCTGGTGCCACAGGAACCTCTTGCAGCTCAATCCGTCAAAGACCAAGGAGCTGGTCATTGACTTTGGGAGGTCGGGTCCCAGGTCACAACCTATTATGATCGAGGGAGTCGAGGTACAGACCGTGGACTCATTCAAGTACCCCGGGGTGTGGGTGGACAATAAGCTGGACTGGACTGTTAACACGGACCACTTGTACAGGAAAGGACAGAGCAGGCTGTACTTCCTGAGGAGGCTGCACTCCTTCAACATCTATAAAAGACTCTTGTGGATGTACTACCAGTCTGTGGTTCCAAGTGTTCTGTACTACATCGTAGTGTGCTGGGGGGGCAGTATATCTAAGAAGGACAGCTCCAGACTGGAGAAACTGATCAGGTGGGCCGGTTCTACGATCAGAATAAAACTGGACTCACTGGTGACGGTGGCAGAGAAGAGGACTGTGGAAAGACTAGTGAGCATCCTGGGTGATGCCAGTCACGCTCTGCATACCGTTGTCAGTAGCCAGAGGAGCCTGTTCAGTGCTAGACTGTTCATCCAAAGTGCAGGACTAATAGACTCAAAAACTCCTTTGTCCCACATGCCATTAGACTGTACAACTCCTCTCTGGGGGGGAGGGGGGTACTAGGATGACAGGGGATGCAAAACAATAACAGTGCAATATTTTTTCATAACATGGTCACTACTGCCTAGTTTCTCTTGTTATATTCTTATTTTAATGTTACATTTTTATTCTCATTGTTGCTTTTTATTTTTATTCTATTGTAATATTTTTCTATCGTGTTTTCATTTATACCCCCATTATTTACTTTTTACTTTTTACAATTTTATACACTGCTGCTGGAATTTAAATTTTCCTGAGGGAACTCTCCTGAAGGAATCAATAAAGTCATACTTGCCAAACTTGAGACCTCCGATTTCGGGAGGTGGGGGTGGGGGGGGGGGGGGGGGGTGGGGGTGGGAGGGGGCGTGGTTGGGGGCGTGGTTAAGAGGGGAGGAGTATATTTACAGCTAGAATTCCCCAAATCAAGTATTACTCATCTACTCATTGTTGAGATAAGGGTTGAATTGTCTATCCTTGTTCTATTCTCTGTCACTATTTTTCTAACCATGCTGAACACCCTCTCTGATGATGCATTCTGCTTCGTCTCCTTGTTGTGTGCGCACTTGTGCACTGCACTCTCTAAAAGCCCTAGATGTTATTGTCACATATGCATGCACAGTAGATGGCAGTATTGTCCTGTTTAAGAGTGTCACAATACGGCAGATGAACTGCTTTACGGTAGACGAAAACGTGACTGCTGTTGTTGTGTGTTGTTGCCGCGCTGGGAGGACGTTAATGAAACTACCTAACAATAAACCCACGTAAGAAACCAAGAACTCGCCCTCGATCATTCTACAGTTATAACGTGATTGGGCAGGCACGCTGTTTATATTGTGGGAAAGCGGACGTGAAAACAGGCTGTCGACACGTCACTCAGATCCGCATGAATTTCGGGAGATTTTCGGGAGAAAATTTGTCCCGGGAGGTTTTCGGGAAAGGCGCTGAATTTCGGGAGTCTCCCGGAAAATCCGTGAGGGTTGGCAAGTATGTATAAAGTACTATCTATCTATCTATCTATCTATCTATCTATCTATCTATCTATCTATCTATCTATCTATCTATCTATCTATCTATCTATCCATCTATCTAATCTCTATTACCTGTTGTTAGCACAGCAGCTTTAATAGTAGTTTTGTTACTAAAATTAATACACTTTTAAAGCATACATTCAGATGACTTAATTGTGTGTATTGAAGACAGCTTAGAAACATTTGAACAGCAACTGCGTAGAATATGGAATCACACAGGGAGCACTGGAATGTGGCGATGTATCATAGCCTTCCGGCCACAAGCTGCAATAACTCGTATAAATGTTATGTAAGTGTAAAGGCCATAAAGTAGTGTTATTTTTTCTGAGCATGTGTATGTATGTGCACTGCACACAGGGTGATAGGAACAATCCCTGTGGGCAGAGGCCCAGTTTCCAGGCCTAACGGAACATAAAAGATGTAACGGTGTCATAAATGCACAGTATGAATTGAAATCTACGGTCAAGACTATTTCAGCAGTAATCAGCAGAGACCTTCGATACTAGAAAATGTGTGTGTGAGTGCGTGCGTGCTGGACTGCAGGATGCATTTAAAAAGCATTAAATGTAGAAATGGGCCTCCAGACAGTTGATGCAGGATGGTGGAGAATATAACTTTTGGATGCTTTATTGGCTGAGATATTTTGTACTAAAGAGTCTCTCATTCATTTGACTTGGTTCAACTTCTTCCTGATTTGGTTTCATCTCCTTAATGCTTGGTTTCTTTTTACTGTTTTGAATATGAAATGACAAAGAAGTTAGTGTTGTCCCCATACCAATATTTTGGTAGTGGTACCAGTACCAAAATTATCCGCGGGGCAGATTTTGGACGCTGCCTGGTCGTATCCGGCCTGCGGGCCGTAGTTTGAGGACACCTGGTCTATCCATCCATCCATCCATTTTCTACCACTTATTCCCTCCAAAGACATGCACCTGGGGATAAGTTGATTGACAACACTAAATTGGCCCTAGTGTGTGAATGTGAGTGTGAATGTTGTCTGTCTATCAGTGTTGGCCCTGCGATGAGGTGGCGACTTGTCCAGGGTGTACCCCGCCTTCCGCCCGATTGTAGCTGAGATAGGCTCCAGCGCCCCCCGCGACCCCTGGTCTAGGGCTTGGCAATTCTTAGGAGGCCTCATTTTGCATGTAAAACATCAACAAATGAATGACACGTTTTATCCCAATTGTATTCATAGCACCTTCCTGCAAGAGAAATTACATTTTCCTGAGGGAACTCTCCTGAAGGAATCAATAAAGTACTTATCTATCTAATACAATGACAACTTGGAGTTCAATTGACTCCAGCGGCGCACAGCATTAGTTATTGTACTGAAAGTCACTACTACTTGGATCAAATCCCAGTCCGAAATGGGATAGGATGGTTTTCTTTTTTAATGTTGAAATGTTTTTTTTGCACAAAAAAATATTGTAATATTGATTTCCTATCGAATTGTTTTAGTAAAAAATATGCATCAATTAGAATTTTTATTAAAAAGGTAAATCCTTTCACATAAATGAATAAAAAATTCTAATGGGGGGCCGTGAATAAAATTCTGCTGAGGGCCCCAATTTAGCCTGCTACTAACAAACCACAAACTTATTTCTATACTCTGTATTAATGACTTTGTGTTTAGTGTCATAATACAACTTTTTATAGGTTTCTGTCACATATTTATAGTGTCTTCTTTGAGAACATCCTCACACATACTACCGTATTTTTCGGAGTATAAGTCGCACCGGAGTATAAGTCGCACCTGCCGAAAATGCATAATAAAGAAGGAAAAAAACATATATAAGTCGCAATGGAGCCCGGCCAAACTATGAAAAAAACTGCGACTTAAAGTCCGAAAAATACGGTAAATATGTATGTTTTCATGTGATAATATACTTTTTAAATATTGAATTATTTCAGTTTCTATATCAGGGGTCCCCAAACTTTTTGACACGGGGGCCGCATTGGGTTAAAACAATATATATATATATATATATATATATATATATATATATATATATATATATATATATATATATTGACTTTGCCGATGATGTCACGTTATCGATGGGAAAATCAATTTTTATACTTTATGATTTGCCTGAGCGGCTCGGAGACACCCAGAGTAACAAGCGGTAGAAAATTGATTAGAAAGGAAAGATTTTTAAAAAAAATTAAAATTAAACTTGGTATTTCCTGCTGGACGTGTTGTGGGGACCCCTGTTCTATATATTTACTTTTCATGCTTGTTGGTGAAAACTAGGGGTGTCCAAACTGTTTTCCACTAAGGGCCACATAACAAAAAGTCAAAGTAATGCAGTGGCCATTTTGATATTTTTTGTTTGTTTAAAAAATGCTGAAAATAGTTATTACATATGTTTAAATACACAGCTTAGTGTCAGCATTGTGTTTTGGGTGACAAAGAGTACTACTATTAGTTATTTCAGGGATGTCCAAAGTGCGGCCAGGGGGCCATTTGTGGACAGCAGCTCGGGTTTTGTTGGCCCGCAAAATATTGTTGGTAAAAAACTACGTAAAAAAATAAATAAATAAAAGTGAAGTGAAGTGAAGTGAATTATATTTATATAGCGCTTTTCTCTAGTGACTCAAAGCGCTTTACATAGTGAAACCCAATATCTAAGTTACATTTAAACCAGTGTGGGTGTCACTGGGAGCAGGCGGGTAAAGTGTCTTGCCCAAGGACACAACAGCAGTGACTAGGATGGCGGAAGCGGGGATTGAACCTGCAACCCTCAAGTTGCTGGCACGGCCACTCTACCAACCGAGAAGACGTAATGTTATAAGAAAAAGCTGAAATGTTGCTGATAACTAATAATAGTTGTAACACAAAGCTGGCACTAAGTTTTGATTAGTGATGTGCGGATTGATACTGAAATGTCGATACCAGATCTTCAGGTTCTAATATCGATCCTCCAATTAAAATATTGACACTTTTGATCATTTAGTTTAGGGGTGTCCAAACTTGTTCCACCAAGGGCCCCATACTGATAAGTCAAAGTATGCGGGGGTCATATTGATATGTATTTTTTTCAATTAAAACATGTTAAACCCAGATATTGAGTCAAATATATATTATAGGTGACTAACTATATTACTATTAATTATCAGTCAGAACAGTTCGGCTTTTTATCATTACATGCCAATTTCTTTGCCCTTTGTTCTTACATTTTTATTATTACTTTTTCAAAGGTGTTAGTGTTCAAATATACATTTAACAGTGTTTATTATGGTTGTTGTAATCTTTCAAATTAGTTCAAAAGTTAGTATTATTATATTTTTTAATTAACTAACTGAAGTTTATATTTTAAGTATGTTGTATTTTTATTATGAGAGCTTCTAATATTTTAAATCAGGGGTGACTAAACTTTTTCCACCAAGCGGCGCATACTAAAAAGTCAAGTATGGAGGCGAGGGGGTGATATCTTGATATTTTTTTATTTGAAAAAACCCCAACATTGTTTATATATTTGAAGACAAAACTTTGTGTTGGAGGTAATTAAGTATATTATTCTTAATTATTAATTTGAAAAAAAATCTGCTTTTTTCATTACATTCAGATTTTTTGCTCTTTTTTTCTTACATTTTCACTGTTGTTTTTTTTTTTGAAAAATATATGTTATTATTTAATATTACACAACTTTAAAATTTTCAGAAGACACGTTAGGTATATTTGCACAAAGTATTGATATCGGATCAGCCTAAATTTTACTTGGAAAGAAAATCAATGGTATCGCACATCACTCGTTATGATATATAATGTCTTCAAAATATCCCCTGCATACTTAGACTTTTCAAATTTTGTATCAAAGTTTCAGCTTTTTTCTCATCACATCTATTTGCGAGGTTCCCTAAACACCTCCCAAGGCCAACACAACACAGACAGGATCAGATTGACTTATAGCCATGTGATGTAGAATTCTTATTCCATGACAAATTATTTGAGAAATCAGACTATTTTAGGGCATGGAAACCAACTGACTGACTTTGTTTTCCCTCCTGCATGTCGTAGGGGTTACAGTGTGCTGTTGTGCACACACTACAGCGCTCCTTCACGTGATTGGAATCAGACGGACAAGGCGCCAACTGGCGGACGTACGATCTCACAACATGACAGGGAGTTGATTGCGTCTATCTCTTTTACTTCACTCTGCAAAAGTTATGTTTACAGTTACGCTTGCGATAATTCAAACCCTATAGGGAATACAATAGGATGAAACCAAAACCATTGAAATATTTCAGCTATCACTAGTGGTCACTATTTTTTAGATTTTTTTATTGACAGTGTATACAGAAAGTATTCACAGCGCTTTACTTTTTCCACAATTGGTTATGTTACAGCAGTAATCCAAAATGGAACAAATTATTTTTTTGTCCTCAAAATTCTACACACAATACCCCATAATGACAATTGTTGATGCACCTTTGGCAGCAATTACAGCCTCAAGTCTTTTTGAATACGATGCCACAAGCTTGGCACACCTATCTTTGGGCAGTTTCGCCCATTCCTCTTTGCAGCACCTCACAAGCTCCATTAGGTTGGATGGGAAGTGTTAGATTTCATCCAGGATGTCTCTGTACATTGCTGCATTCATCTTAGTCTAGTCATGGAGGTGACCAAAAACTGGATGGTCACTCTGTCAGAGCTACAACATTCCTCTGTGGAGAGAGGAAAACCTTCCAGAAGGACAACCATCTCTGCAGCAATCAGGCCTGTATGATACAGTGGCCAGACGGAAGCCATTTCTTAGTCAAAAGTTTGCATCTGAAAAATTCTCAGACCATGGGAAACAAAATTCTGTGGTCAGATGAGACAAAGATTGAACTCTTTGGCGTGGATCCCAGGCGTCATGTTTGGAGGAAACCAGGCACCACTCATCACCAGACCAATACCAACCCAACAGTGAAGCATGGTGGTGGCAGCATCATGCTGTGGGGGTGGTTTTCAGAGGCAGGAACTGGGAGACTAGTCAGGATAGAGGGAAAGATGAATACAGCAATGTACAGAGACATCCTTGATGAAAACGCAAAAAAGCGCTTTGAGTAGCTTGAAGGTAGAAAAGTGCTATCCAAGTATAACACATTTAACCCATGCAAATGTATTTAAAACCAACGCTTCCCATCCAATCTGATGGCGCTTGAGAAGTGATGCAAAGAGGAATGGGCCAAACAGCCCAAATGTAGGTGTGCCGAGCACATACTTGAGGCTGTAATTGCTGCTAAAGGTGCATCAACAAAGTGTTGAGCAAATGCGGTGAATACTTATGTACAATACATGTAAATAAAAAAACAACAACTTCTCACAATGTCGTTATGGGGTATTGCTTGTAGAATTTTGAGGACAAAAATGAATGTATTCCATTTTGGAATAAGGCTGTAACATGACAAAATGTGAAAAAAAGTGAAGCGCCGCGAATATTTTCCAGACACACTGTAATTTACAATGGGGTGATGAATAAGTTGAAGTTCAAATTCCACTGTCAAACGCCTTTGGGACATCTTCGTTTTGATGGAGCTTTTTTGTGAATGAGTAATAGAGAAGGCAGGGTGAAGAAGCCGAGCGGTTCAAAAAAGAAGGCGGAGAGAGCTGCACTGTTCAGACTAAACAGTGAGGAAGTGGGTTGGAATTAGCAGAAAAGGGGGCAGGGGAGCGGGCGCCAAAAGAGAATAGGCGGGGGTGGGGGGTGGGGGGGGGGCACTGTGGTGGAGTTGGCTTTCCTCTGTGTCCACTGTGGTCCACGGTTAAGTGTTCTGGCAAATGACACACTCATGTCAGCTGGGAAGTAATCTTATCGGAGACATTTGTCTGTGTTTAAATTTTTTGCGACACGTGTATATATAGCACTTTGGTAACGGTATCCCTCAAAATACAGTACAGGCCAAACGTCTGGCGACACCTTCTCCTCATTCAATGCGTTGTCTTTATTTTCATGACTATTTACATTGTAGATTGTCACTGAAGGCATCACAACTATGAATGAACTCATGTGGAGTTATGTACTTAACAAAAAAAAAGGTGAAATACCTGTAAACATGTTTTGTATTCTAGTTTCTTCAAAATAGCCACCCTTTGCTCTGATTACTGCTTTGCACACTCTTGGCATTCTCTCGACTAGCTTCAAGCACACCTGTGAAGTGAAAAAAAAAACATTTCAGGTGACTACCTCTTGAAGCTCATGGAGAGAATGCCAAGAGCGTGCAAAAAAAGTAATCAGAGCAAAGGGTGGCTATTTTGAAGAAACTAGAATATAAAACATGTTTTCAGTTATTTCACCTTTTTTTTTTGTTAAGTACATAACTCCAGATTCATAGTTTTGATGCCTTCAGTGACAATCTACAATGTAAATAGTCATGAAAATAAAGAAAAAACATTGAATGAGAAGGTGTGTCCAAACTTTTGGCCTGTACTGTGTATGAAAACTGTTAGTTAGCATTTAGTGCATGCACCAGATGTGCCTCACAACAGACCACAGACTACACACAACAATAACTCCATTGGTAAAAAGCCACACTCACATTTCAAGTACCGTATTTTTTTGGACTATAAGTTCAGTTTTTTTCATAGTTTGGCCTGGGGTGCGACTTATACTCAGGAGCGACTTATGTGTGAAATTATTAACACATTACCGTAAAATATAAGATAATATTATTCAGCTCATTCACGTAAGAGACTAGATGTATAAGATTTCATGGGATTTAGCGATTAGGAGTGACAGATTGTTTGGTAAACGTATAGCATGTTCTATATGTTATAGTTATTTGAATGACTCTTACCATAATATGTTACGTTAACATACCAGGCACGTTCTCAGTTGGTTATTTATGCCTCATATAACGTACACTTATTCCGCCTGTTGTTCACTATTCTTTATATATTTTAAATTGCCTTTCAAATGTCTATTCTTGGTGTTGGGTTTTATCAAATAAATGTCCCCAAAAAATGCGACTTATACTCCAGTGCGACTTATAGATGTTTTGTCCCTTCTTTATTATGCATTTTCGACAGGTGTGACTTATACTCCGGTGCGACTTATACTCCGAAAAATACGGTATATTTAAGCAACTATTTGATGCTATTTGTTAAATTCAACCTGGGTATGTCTTATGTCACTCAGATGCTTAAAACAATGCTATTCTACTTGTTTGACAACCGTCTGACGACTACCGTATTTTTCGGACTATAAGTCGCAGTTTTTTTCATAGTTTGGCCTGGGGTGCGACTTATACTCAGGAGCGACTTACGTGTGAAATTATTAACACATTACTGTAAAATATCAAATAATATTATTTAGCTCATTCACGTAAGAGACTAGACGTATAAGATTTCATCGGATTTAGCGATTAGGGGTGACAGATTGTTTGGTAAACGTATAGCATGTTCTATATGTTAGTTATTTGAATGACTCTTACCATAATATGTTACGTTAACATACCAGGCACGTTCTCAGTTGGTTATTTATGCCTCATATAACGTACACTTATTCAGCCTGTTGTTCACTATTCTTTATTTGTTTTAAATTGCCTTTCAAATGTCTATTCTTGGTGTTGGGTTTTATCAAATACATTTCCCCCAAAAATGCGACTTATACTCCAGTGCGACTTATATATGTTTTTTCCCTTCTTTATCATGCATTTTCGGTAGGTGCGACTTATACTCCGAAAAATACGATATATTTAAGCAACTATTTGATGCTATTTGTTAAATTCAACCTGGGTCTGTCTTATGTCACTCAGATGCTTAAAACAATGCTATTCTACTTGTTTGACAACCGTCTGACGACTACCGTATTTTTCGGACTATAAGTCGTAGTTTTTTTCATAGTTTGGCCTGGGGTGCGACTTATACTCAGGAGCGACTTATGTGTGAAATTATTAACACATTACCGTAAAATATCAAATAATATTATTTAGCTCATTCACGTAAGAGACTAGACGTATAAGATTTCATGGGATTTAGCGATTAGGAGTGACAGATTGTTTGGTAAACGTATAGCATGTTCTATATGTTATAGTTATTTGAATGACTCTTACCATAATATGTTACGTTAACATACCAGGCACGTTCTCAGTTGGTTATTTATGCCTCATATAACGTACACTTATTCAGCCTGTTGTTCACTAATCTTTATTTATTTTAAATTGCCTTTCAAATGTCTATTCTTGGTGTTGGGTTTTTACCAAATAAATGTCCCCAAAAAATGCGACTTATACTCCAGTGCGACTTATATGTTTTTTTCCTTCTTTATTATGCATTTTCGGCCGGTGCGACTTATATTCCGAAAAATACGGTAATTGGTTGAAAATACTATTGATATCCTCTTGCATATAACACTGGCAAAGGGATTAAGAGAAAAAAATCAGCTCCAAGAATGAACATTGGGTTGTTTTGATTAAAAAAGGAAGCTTACAAAGCACCAGTTTATGTAGTAACTGGGTTATTTTGCAGCACACCGTCAATCTTTAACCTCAGCAGTGTCATCAGTGTGACTCACAATGAGGTGGTGAAGCGCTGCATAACCTTACTGGCGTCCAGGAAGTCAAAGTAATTGTGCATTTCCTTGTTTCAAGTCAAGAGCCAGTAAGGAGAGATGTGTATGCTGGTTAAAAAAATCAAAGTTGCATGTGGTCCCAAATAACAGGTGGCCTTTGCGATGATAATAATAATAATTTCCATCCTTCTGACTGGCACCGTTTCACTCTTACTGTTTGGCTGCAGTGCTGCCTCTGTCGTACTTTTGTACAAAATAAATGAGCTGGTGATGTATGTAGTATGCAGTTGTGACCGAGCAGCCCCCCGGGCCCGTGCAATGAAGGGACCCTCACACACTAATGGCACGTGAGCCCTAATGGGGACCAGTCATGGAATGCCTTCCTCTTTTAAACTCCTTTCTGCTCTATTTGGATGCACATCCTGTAACACTGATGAGCTGCGTATTTGACTGTGAACAAGACTTCCAACACTCTCTTGCACTAACACACATCTGCACTGCATTGCTGCATGGGAAAGTACTTTCTGTGACACCCGGCTGCAAACTCCCCCGAGGGCTAATATGAGAGGAACAATATGTTGGCATTCATTTGGGTTAGGTCAATATGCAAATATGACAAAAACTGCACACGGACGTATTGACAAGAGTTTAGTGGTGTATTGTCACTTATAACGCTGAAGAATGGTCCCAAACAGAAATCGCACAAACATCATACACTGCATACAACGTTTGTTTGTTTTTAAATGCTGCAATTGTGTTGCAATAGCAAAAAAAAAAGCCAAATACAAATGCTGCAACTGCCAAAAACACACACGACTAACAAAAATGCTGCAAATGGGATGTCTTCATGTTAACATTAGTTACACAAATACTTTACTGTCAGTGTAACAAAGACACAAAGTTGGTGTGTAATTATGGTATCTTTTGATCGTGCAGTTTGTATGTTTTAATGCATGTTTTAAACTCCACAGGACAAAGGCTGATGTTGTTGTCCTTTTGGTACATTTTGCTGTATTTTGGGGCATCATTTTTGTTGTGTAACTCCTTTATACATGATTTTTCCCAGGATGGGGTTCTTTTTGTTCATTTTTAAATTTTAACGTCCAATACTCATTCAAGACTCCAAAGCCAAATAGGACATACAAGCCCTTCAGTTTTCAAGGGGCATAAAACCATTTTGGATTCATATTTTTTGCTCGAATGTCTCAACTTCAGTCCGCTTCAAATCTATAAAAAAAAAAAATCTATATTTTTGTCAATTTTATTTAAATCCTTTAAAGGCCTTTTGATCAAATTATGTCACCGTTGTCTATTAGTATACATTTTTGTTTTAATTTACGAATTTAAACCTGTGACAGTATCTTACCAAAAGACCTACACTATGTCAAAATTAAAAAATATATACATTTTGTGTTAGGACTGAAGTTCATTGAGACATTTTAGCCAAAAAAAAGTTTAAAACATGTAAGTAAGCCAAACAATGTTGATCCCTACAAAAACTTAAAGACTTGTATGTCTTGTTTGACTTTGAAGATAATTAAAATGTCCCTAAAGGGTTAATTTGCAGCATTTCCATATTGCATTTGTTTTATTGTAATTGTGCTTTTGGATCGTTTAGAGAAGCCACTCTATTCTTATAAGTTAACATAATACACATTAATCAACTATTACCTGTCTATTATGACTGCCAAAGTGGATGAGAAGTAATTTATTTAAATTATTAAACACAATCTTTATAAACAGCAACCAAACGTGGTCTAAATGAAATGTCTCGAACTGCGCGCGCATTTAATGACGTAAACGGCATCCGAAAGAAGCCCTCCTATTGGCGCATACGTCTCTAGCGAATGACGTAATGCTGCGTTCAGTGACTGGTTTTAATTACCGTGTAGTTATGAATGAAAATTAGGTTTTTTTTTTGCGCTGACATGTTTTACGCGCACGCACAGCTGGCGAAGACCCACACAATTTAGACTTCTAATGAGATTTTTTGTAGTTTCAGAAAGATTTGGAACGTTTTGAAAAGGATGTGATTATAAAGAAGAAGCATTTTATTTCATTGTAAAATCAGCCTGTAATGCACTTTTACGCATGTGCGCTCTTTTAGACAAACTGAACTGTGAACGTCATCTACGTTTTTCTAGTCAAACATGGTCAAATACGGCTTGTTAGAGGCAGCAACATAACGATGGCAGTGATGATGCCACCTACCTTGAGGCAGCAGCTGCAGGGGGAAAAGATGCGGTCAACTCCGGTGGTGTGTCAAAAAAGTTTCACCGGACAACTGTGAGACTCTCATGGATCCTCTCAAATGTGCTTTCAAAGAGAAAAAAAAAAATTCTTGAAGTTAGACGCTCAAGAATATTGACCGATTTGTGCAGTCAGCATCCTTGCAACGCGTGGTCTGGCCAACATGTCAGTCAACTTTAGCATCATCCAGATAGAAAAGCATAAATAAACGTATAAAAATCATAAATATGTTCCCCATCAATCATATTCTCAAAACATGGGGAAAAAGGGCAGCTGTCAGATTTGACAGCATCATTATTTTAAATAAAAGGTAAAAACAAACCAAAAATAAAGTTTATGCAAATTGTGCTTGTTCGTCTCTATGGGCATGTGAGAATAATCTTCCCCAGCAGCATCCAAGAAGAAGTGGCCCCAAAGTCGTGTTTCAGCTGCCCCAAAGCCCTTTTTACCGGCTTGCACCAGGTTGGCCTGTTGTTTTAATAAGAGGGGGAGGTTTTTGGGGGTGTGTGAGGAGGAGGAGGAGAGGAAAGCAAGGAGAGAGAGAGAGAGAGAGAGAGACCCACTCATTCAAGATCATTGAGAGAGGAAAAGAGGGGGAGGGAGTGAGAGGGAGGATGTCTGTGCCTTGTCTGGCACTTAAAAAAGTGGATTTTTTTTCCTCATCAATTAGCTCCTTGAAAAAGTGTATACTGTCTGATGTCCCTATTAAATGGAGATGAGCAGTGTGAGTTTACAGGGATTGTCAGTGATGCTGCAGTGATCACAGATGTCTTGTTAAATGGTCAGGGATATAACTTGGCCACATGCAGCTGGATGTGGAGATATAACAGTGCAGTCATCTGTGGGAGAAATGCAGCTGCAGTCGTTGCAGCTGGACCCTTGGTCACGTGATGGCGCAGTTGCAAGCTTTTGTCAGCAGGCAGTGCTGTGCAACTCAGAACCATGGAGTCTGAAATAGTCCTGCAGCTACAAGCCCATAAAGGGTGAGAGTCACTCAGTGATGCAATAGCTGTATGAAAATGCTGAGACAGTAAAAAAAAGTTTGTGCAATTGCTTTTTATCAATTGGAGGCTCCATTCCTGTCAAATTTGAAACAAATGTGCGTGTTCTGTTGTTGGTGTGAAAGCACGGAATTCTCTAAAGAAAGACTTAAAAAGTTGCAAAAATATTTTTGAATTTAAAAGGACTTACAAAAAGAGACAACTGGAATTACATCAAACTGATTTTTGATTTTAATTGGACGTGTCATTGTGAAAATGCTTAAACGAAATATAAAAAGTATGTTGGAGTTCGGGTGTTGGTGGAGGGAACAGTGATAAAGTCATGTAAATAATTTGTTTTAAAAAAATGGGGCGGATAAATATAAGAATATTATTCTTCAATCTGCTCCTTTCTGATCATGGAAATGTATAAGAAACACAAAACAATGGAAGTGTGAACTGTACATGGCTTGTATATATGTATTTTCATGAAAGGAATACAAAGAAATGATGATGATGGTGATCAATCAATCAATCAATCAATGTTTATTAATATAGCCCTAAATCACAAGTGTCTCAAAGGGCTGCACAAGCCACAACGACATACTCGGTTCAGATCCCACATCAGGGCAAGGAAAAACCCAACCCAATGGGATGACAATGAGAAACCTTGGAGAGGACCGCAGATGTGGGGTAATAATATTTGCCAACATTATTATTATTATTTCAAAAAAGCTGGCACAAGTGGCAAAAAAGACTGAGAAAGTTGAGGAATGCTCATCAAACACTTATTTGGAACTTCCCACATGTGGACGAGCTAATTGGGAACAGGTGGGTGCCAAGTTATGATGCGTTCGGTTTATCACAACATCAAGCAAACAATCGGAAAATTCCCGTCATATCAATTCCTAGATATGGTCGAAATTATTTAAAGTGCACTACACATAATAAACACAACATTATTAATATTGCTACTACGGATAATTTCAACAAAAACTCCTCAAAACAGCCCACTACCTATAATATGGGCTTCTTAAACATAAGATCATTATCTTCCAAAACGCTATTAGTTAATGAGGTCATTAGAGACAATAATCTTGACGTCATTGGTCTCGCCGAGACCTGGCTCAAACCAGACGATTTCTTTGCGCTGGGTGAGGCGTCTCCTCCTGGCTATGCGGGAGCGCATATTGCCCGTCCCATTAAAAGGGGTGGGGGAGTTGCACTCATACACAATAAAATCTTTAATCTTACCCCGAACCTAAATAATAAATATAACTCGTTTGAGATGCTTACTATGAGGTTTGTCACACCGCTGCCTCTCCACCTGGCTGTTATCTACCGCCCCCCAGGACCCAATTCGGACTTCATCAGTGAATTTTCAGAGTTCGTTGCTGATTTAGTGACGCACGCCGACAATATAATCATAATGGGGGACTTTAATATCCATATGAATACCCCATCGGACCCTCAGTGCATGGCGCTCCAGACTATAATTGATAGCTGTGGTCTTACACAAATAATAAATGAACCTACGCATCGCAACGGAAATTCGATAGATCTAGTGCTGGTCAGGGGTGTCACCACCTCCAAAGTTACGATACTCCCGTATACTAAAGTAATGTCCGATCATTACCTTATAAAATTTGAAGTTCTGACTCATTGTCAACAAACTAATAATAATAACTACTATAGCATCCGCAACATTAATGCTGCCACAACGATGACTCTTGCTGGCCTACTGCCTTCGGTAATGGCACCATTCCCAAATTATGTCAGCTCTATTGATAACCTCACTAACAACTTTAACGACGCCCTGCGCGACACCATTGATAGTATAGCACCGCTAAAGCTTAAAAGAGCCCCTAAAAGGCGCACCCCATGGTTTACAGGAGAAACTAGAGCCCATAAATTATCATGTAGAAAGCTGGAACGCAAATGGCGCGCTACTAAACTTGAGGTTATTCATCAAGCATGGAGTGATAGTTTAATAACTTATAAACACATGCTTACCCTAGCTAAAGCTAAATATTACTCAAATCTCATCCACCTCAACAAAAATGATCCGAAATTTTTGTTTAGTACAGTAGCATCGCTAACCCAACAAGGGACTCCTCCCAGTAGCTCCACCCAATCAGCAGATGATTTTATGAATTTCTTTAATAAGAAAATTGAACTCATTAGAAAGGAGATTAAAGACAATGCATCGCAGCTACAACTGGGTTCTATTAACACAGATACGACTGTATCTACGAAGGATACCGCCCTCCAAAATAGTTTCTCTCTCTTTGATGAAATAACACTAGAGGAATTGTTAAGATGTGTCAATGGGACAAAACAAACAACATGTTTACTTGACCCATTTCCTGGGAGCTTTTTGTATTATTAGGTCCATCAGTGCTAAATATTATAAACTTATCACTTTCCTCTGGCACTGTTCCACTAGCATTCAAAAAAGCGGCTATTCATCCTTTGCTCAAAAGACCTAACCTCGATCCTGACCTCATGGTAAACTACCGGCCGGTGTCCCACCTTCCGTTTATCTCGAAAATCCTTGAAAAAATTGTCGCACAGCAGCTAAATGAACACTTAATGTCTAACAATCTCTGTGAACCTTTTCAATCCGGTTTCAGGGCAAATCACTCTACGGAGACAGCCCTCGCAAAAATGACTAATGATCTACTGCTAACGATGGATTCTGATGCGTCATCTATGTTGCTGCTTCTTGATCTTAGCGCTGCTTTCGATACCGTCGATCATAACATTTTATTAGAGCGTATCAAAACACGTATTGTTATGTCAGACTTAGCCTTGTCGTGGTTTAACTCTTATCTTACTGACAGGATGCAGTGCGTCTCCCATAACAATGTGACCTCGGACTACGTTAAGGTAACGTGCGGAGTCCCCCAAGGTTTGGTTCTTGGCCCTGCACTCTTTAGTATTTACATGTTGCCGCTAGGCGACATCATACGCAAATACGGTGTTAGCTTTCATTGCTATGCTGATGACACCCAACTCTACATGCCCCTAAAGCTGACCAACACGCCGGATTGTAGTCAGCTGGAGGCGTGTCTTAATGAAATTAAACAATGGATGTCCGCTAACTTCTTGCAACTCAACACTAAGAAAACGGAAATGCTGATTATCGGTCCTGCTAAACACCGACATTTATTTGATAATACCACCTTAACATTTGACAACCAAACAATTACACAAAGCGACTCAGTAAAGAATCTGGGTATTATCTTCGACCCAACTCTCTCCTTTGAGTCACACATTAAGAGTGTTACTAAAACGGCCTTCTTTCATCTCCGTAATATCGCTAAAATTCGTTCCATTTTGTCCACTAGCGACGCTGAGATCATTATTCATGCGTTCGTTACGTCTCGTCTCGATTACTGTAACGTATTATTTTCGGGTCTCCCTATGTCTAGCATTAAAAGATTACAGTTGGTACAAAATGCGGCTGCTAGACTTTTGACAAGAACAAGAAAGTTTGATCATATTACGCCTATACTGGCTCACCTGCACTGGCTTCCTGTGCACTTAAGATGCGACTTTAAGGTTTTACTACTTACGTATAAAATACTACACGGTCCAGCTCCAGCCTATCTTGCCGATTGTATTGTACCATATGTCCCGGCAAGAAATCTGCGTTCAAAGAACTCCGGCTTATTAGTGATTCCCAGAGCCCAAAACAAGTCTGCGGGCTGTAGAGCGTTTTCTATTCGGGCTCCAGCACTATGGAATGCCCTCCCGGTAACAGTTAGAGATGCTACCTCAGTAGAAACATTTAAGTCCCATCTCAAAACTCATTTGTATACTCTAGCCTTTGAATAGCCCCCCTTTTTTTAGACCAGTTGATCTGCCGTTTCTTTTCTTTTCTCCTCTGCTCCCCCCTATCCCTTGTGGAAGGGGAGACACACAGATCTGGTGGCCATGGATGGGGTGCTGGCTGTCCGGGGTCGGGACCCGGGGTGGACCGCTCGCCTGTATATCGGTTGGGAACATCTCTGCGCTGCTGACCGCTCCGCTCGGGATGGTTTCCTGCTGACCCCACTGTGGACTGGACTCTTACTGTTATGCTGGATCCACTATGGACTGGACTCTCACAATATTATGTTAGACCCACTCGACATCCATTGCATTCGGTCTCCCTAGAGGGGGGGGGTTACCCACATATGCGGTCCTCTCCAAGGTTTCTCATAGTCATTCACATCGACGTCCCACTGGGGTGAGTTTTTCCTTGCCCTTATGTGGGCTATACCGAGGATGTCGTTGTGGCTTGTGCAGCCCTTTGAGACACTTGTGATTTAGGGCTATATAAATAAACATTGATTGATTGATTGATTGATTGATGATTGGGTATAAAAGCAGCTTCCATGAAATGCTCAGTCATTCACAAACAAGGATGGGGCGAGGGTCACCGCTTTGTGAATAGATGAACAGTTTAAGAACAACATTTCTCAACGAGCTATTGCAATAAATTTAGAGATTTCACCATTTACGGTCCGTAATATCATCAAAAGGTTCAGAGAATCTGGAGAAATCACTGCATGTAAGCAGCAAGGCCGAAAACCAACATTGAATGCCCGTGACTTTTATACCCCTCAGGCGGTACTGTATCAAAAACTGACATCAGCGTGTAAAGGATATCATCACATGGGCTCAGGAACACTTCAGAAAACCACTGAAAACATCTGTAAATGCAAGTTAAAACTCTATTATGCAAAGCGAAAGTCATTTATCAACAACACCTAGAAACGCAGCTGGCTTCGCTGGGCCCGGGCGGACTGATGCAAAGTGGAAAAGTGTTCTGTGGTCTGACAAGTCTACATTTTAAATTGTTTTTGGAAACTGTGGACGTTGTGTCCTCCGGACCAAAAAAGGAAAAGAACAATCCAGATTGTTATAGGCACAAAGTTCAAAAGCCTACATCTGTGATGGTATGGGGGTGTATTAGTGCCCAAGGCATGGGTAACTTACACATCTGTGAAGGCACCATTAATGCTGAAAGGTACATACAGGTTTTGGAACAACACATGTTGCCATCCAAGCAACGTCTTTTTCATGGACGCCCCTGCTTATTTCAGCAAGTCAATGCCAAGCCACATTCTGCACGTGTTACAACAGCATGGCTTCGTAGTAAAAGAGTGCGGGTACTAGACTGGCCTGCCTGTAGTCCAGACCTGTCTCCCATTGAAAATGTGTAGCACATTATAAAGCCCAAAATATCACAACGGACACCCCAGACTGTTGAACAACTTAAGCTGTACATCAAGCAAGAATGGGAAATAATTCCAACTGAAAAGCTTCAAAAATTGGTCTCCTCAGTTTCCAAATGTTTACAGAGTGTTGTTAAAAGGAAAGGCCGTGTAACCATACTTGCCAACCCTCCCGAATTTTCCGGGAGACTCCCGAAATTCCGCGCCTCACCCGAAAACCTCCCGGGACAAATATTCTCCCGAAAATCTCCTGATTTCCAGCCGGGGCTGGAGGCCACGCCCCCTCCAGCTCCATGCGGACCTGAGTGAGGACAGCCTTTTTTTATGACGGGAGGACAACAGGGTGACAAGAACTAAATCATCCAGACTAGAGATACATTGTATTATGTTTATCTTACCTAAAAATAAATATATTTATTTTTATTTTTTTTTAAACTAAATACATTTTTACTATATTTTGCTAAAAACATCAAAATTAATTGTATTTTTATTTTTATTTTTTCTGACTCCTTATTACATCCAGCCATAGAATTATACATTAAAATAAACATATTGGAAATAATTAATTTAAAACGACCATATTTAATTATTAAAATAATTGCTTGTTAATCAACAACTTTAGCATTTTATTCATTACATTTTGAAGCTCTCAGAAGCCAAGTTATGTTATATTCCTTAATATTTATTTATGCAAGTTTGAAGTATCAATTATCTAAACACAGTTTTGTTTGCATATTTTCAGGATGTAGATATATATGTATATATATATATATATATATATATATATATATATATATATATATATATATATATATATATATATATATATATATATATATATGTATGAAATACTTGACTTGGTGAATTCTAGCTGTCAATGTACTCCTCCCCTCTTTACCACGCCCCCGTCCCACCCCCGACCACGCCCCCCACCGCCCCCACCTCCCGAAATCGGAGGTCTCAAGGTTGGCAAGTATGCATGTAACACAGTGGTAAAAATTAGTTGGTAATGTAATTACATTAGGTAATATTATATGATTTTGATGTTTTTTTTTTGCTTATTGAAAACTACTACACACTGATAAACTTGCAAATACTGTAAGTTTAATTTACAATAAAGCATACAGTCCAGGAATTTGCAATGTTGCGATCGTGACAATTCATGCAAACTCCACCAATCCCAGCAATTGTATTAGCGGCCTTGCAATTATGTCCAACCCTCGCAATTTACTTACATAATTGGTAATGTTTGATTTAAATTTAAATATTTAGTTTATGAAAATTACATATATGTCGGTAAATGTTAAGATGAAATAAATACAGCCATTAAGTTCAATGATAATGTTGCTTTAATCAAAATAAGAATGTCTAAGACGATCTACAACCCTCTATCAAACATGGAAAATGGTTTATTTCGCCTGGAGAACAGCCAACCTAACTTTGAGCATTTAACTCAACACAGACATCATTATGTCATTAAAAGCTCACCTTTAAGCATTCACATGCAACACCAGCATTTTGGAACAAGGATAAGTTGATGGAAGAAAGGTAAAACTATAATAAATCTATTTGTGGCTGCATAGGAGAAAGTTATGTACAAGTTTCACTTTTGTGTCTCATTCCCTTTAAGAGTGGTGCATTCAGGGACCCTCGATTAAAGTTAGAAACAGAGGCGTCACTAAGTTTTAAAGACAGGGGGAAGCTTAACCAACAGGAGATGCACTAATGATAATATAAGCACAATAACAATGATGCAGTATTATTATTCGTATTAACCCCTGTAAATAATTACGAGTACAAAGTAAAGAAACACTTGACAGATGTATTATCATATTTAAGTGAATAATGACATATTATATGAGTATTTAAATTCATATTCAGACCACATTATATTCAATTTGTTGGCACCTTTTTTTTGTAAAAAAACAGCCAAAACAAAAACCAAATAAAATAACTGATTAATATATATATATATATATATATATATATATATATATATATATATATATATATATATATATTTTTTTTTTATATATATATATATATATGTATATATATATTGTTCCCATTATTTTAAAGCAAAAACCTAATTAAGGTTTTGGCAGCTGAGATAGGCTGCAGCACCCCCCGCAACCCCGAAAAGGACAAGCGGTAGAAAATGGATGGATGGATGGCATGTCTTAAAAAGCTGGTTTGAACCAAATTCATGCAATAGTGAGTTTTTTAGTGCTTGTAAACCTACCGAGTGTGTGTATGGGGTGGCGACATTGGGTTTTGGCAGGGCTGGTGGGCCCTCTAGGAGTCTTGTGTATGGGGGCCCAGAATTTGGTGTTACGCCCCTGATGACAGGGTGATGAAAAACATACGGAGTGTGATTTAATCCCACTGCAGCTGTATGGAATCCAACTTTGTGAACCACTGCAGTACAATTGGCACTGCAAAAATAATTGAGATGAATCTTTTTAAAATGTTTTTGTTTGTTTAAACCCATATTCCACAAAATACTTAATACTGCATACATGATCGTTTGCCTTGCATGGACATCTTACTTTGGCGGTACAAATGTATCATAATCCAACATTATTGTTTAGAATTCTGCTCAACAATGACTCTCTCATCAAATAACGCTTTTCAAAACATTGGGAACGATTTCTGTGGATTCAACTTTGTGGAACTAACAGACCAAGCTCATTCCAAAATGATTGAATGTGTTTAGTGTGGGTGAATTCAGGAATCCTGACCTAAACCGCATAAAATATCTTTGATATTGAATAAAAAAAGAGATTGTGAGTCAGCAGGATTACTTGTTCAACTTAATTGTCCTCTGACAGAAATCCTGTAGAAGTTCTCTTCCATGATAAGTAAAGGCCGTCACAGCTGTGAAGTGAAGGACATTGTTTCGTGACGTCTCTGTTTTTTAATCGAAACACAGCAACAAAATTATCAGTAATATAGTTATCACACATATTTTTTGACCTCTTGGAAAATGAGTCATCACAACCAACATTTCTACTCGGAACTAAAAGTCTCCAAGGCCGCCGTTCACACCTGGCATTAACATGTCTTCCAAAGCATCCTCAGATACCACTTGGGATAAGATCTCACTTCCTCTCTCTATTTGCAGATAAACAGTAAACGACTTTCAGTGCCTGGAGGTTCAGAACCAAACCAAAAAGGCAGCATGTTATACATACTGATTGTGGTTGATTTCTTGGGCAATTTGTGAGACTGACTGATTTAAGGCAATCTCAATGAAATGTTGCATTTTGCATGGCTCTCGATGATACCATAAATGGACCACACGACAAGTGTGACAAATGTGTTTCGAACCAAAGTGATCAGGAAAAATCTGGCCTGCAGAAACCCCCTACAGATCTGCATTGTTTATGTACAGGGAAGTAAAAACACATAGCATCCAAGCTCCTGTGGATCCATTCACAACCGTGCCAGTCAGAGGGATGGACCTTATTATCGCAAAGGCCACCTGTTGTTTGGGACCACATGCAACTTTGCTTTTTTAACTTACACACGAAGCTCACCTTGCTAATTCTTTATTTAAACAAGGAAATGCACAAGTACTTTGACTTCCTGGAAATGGACGGGAGCAACATCAGACCACCAACACGGCAATAGAATATACATGTGTCGGTTAATTTCTTCTTGTTAGTGCATTAGCACAGCATTTGTCAGCGCGAACATCGTGGATGCATCAACTATCAGTGGTTCTAATTACAAACCCCGTTTCCATATGAGTTGGGAAATTGTGTTAGATGTAAATATAAACGGAAAACAATGATTTGCAAATAAATTTCAACCCATATTGAGTTAAATATGCTACAAAGACAAGATATTTGATGTTCAAACTGATAAACATTTTTTTTTGCAAATAATCATTAACTTTAGAATTTGATGCCAGCAACACGTGACAAAGAAGTTGGGAAAGGTGGCAATAAATACTGATAAAGTTGAGGAATGCTCATCAAACACTTATTTGGAACATCTCACAGGTGTGCAGGCTAATTGGGAACAGGTGGGTGCCATGATTGGGTATAAAAGTAGATTCCATGAAATGCTCAGTCATTCACAAACAAGGATGGGGCGAGGGTCACCACTTTGTCAACAAATGCTTGAGCAAATTGTTGAACAGTTTAAGAAAAACCTTTCTCAACCAGCTATTGCAAGGAATTTAGGGATTTCACCATCTACGGTCCGTAATATCATCAAAGGGTTCAGAGAATCTGGAGAAATCACTGCACGTAAGCAGCTAAGCCCGTGACCTTCGATCCCTCAGGCTGTACTGCATCAACAAGCGACATCAGTCTGTAAAGGATATCACCACATGGGCTCAGGAACACTTCAGAAACCCACTGTCAGTAACTACAGTTGGTCGCTACATCTGTAAGTGCAAGTTAAAACTCTCCTATGCAAGGCGAAAACCGTTTATCAACAACACCCAGAAACGCCGTCGGCTTCGCTGGGCCTAAGCTCATCTAAGATGGACTGATACAAAGTGGAAAAGTGTTCTGTGGTCTGACGAGTCCACATTTCAAATTGTTTTTGGAAACTGTGGACGCCATGTCTTCCGGACCAAAGAGGAAAAGAACCATCCGGATTGTTATAGGCGCAAAGTTGAAAAGCCAGCATCTGTGATGGTATGGGGGTGCATTAGTGCCCAAGACATGGGTAACTTACACATCTGTGAAGGCGCCATTAATGCTGAAAGGTACATACAGGTTTTGGAGCAACATATATTGCCATCCAAGCAACGTTACCATGGACGCCCCTGCTTATTTCAGCAAAACAATGCCAAGCCACGTGTTACATCAACGTGGCTTCATCGTAAAAGAGTGCGGGTAATAGACTGGCCTGCCTGTAGTCCAGACCTGTCTCCCATTGAAAATGTGTGGCGCATTATGAAGCCTAAAATACCACAACGGAGACCCCCGGACTGTTGAACAACTTAAGCTGTACATCAAGCAAGAATGGGAAATAATTCCACTTGATAAGCTTAAAAAATGTGTCTCCTCAGTTCCCAAACGTTTACTGAGTGTTGTTAAAAGGAAAAGGCCATGTAACACAGTGGTGAACATGCCCTTTCCCAACGACTTTTGCACGTGTTGCACCCAGAAATTCTAAGTTAATTATTATTTGCAAAAAAAAAATTAAGTTTATGAGTTTGAACATCAAATATCTTGTCTTTGTAGTGCATTCAATTGAATATGGGTTGAAAAGGATTTGCAAATCATTGTATTCCGTTTATATTTACATCTAACACATTTTCCCAACTCATATGGAACCGGGGTTTGTATAACATTTGAACCCAATGTCTTAATTACAGTCTGTTTTATTACAATTGTATATACAGTACATACATGTAGCCAGTGACTGCATATTAGAATGTATACATTATGACGACAAGCTACTGTGAGATTCTACAGACCGGAAGCAGCGGCAGGGCACTGGTCATTATCTTAAATAATAATCCATGGAGGTAAAGTTACTTCATGAAATGTATCATTGTAAATGTATGATTTGTTTTACTTTCACGTTTACCAGTACAGTAATTTGACATGAAACACAAGCCTGTATTGACACCCATTATTTTGAGGTAGGCGAGCTGTCTATCTGTGTTGGCCCTGTGATGAGGTGGCGACTTGTCCAGGGTGTATCCCGCCTTCCGCCCGAATGCAGCTGAGATAGGCTCCAGCACCCCTCGTGACCCCAAAAGGGACAAGCGGTAGAAAATGGATGGATGGATGGAGTTGAAAAAGCTAATTTACCTTAATTCTTGGACTACAGAGTGCACCTGTATATAAGATGCACCCACCTAATTGTTGGCCGTAGGTGTACATATTGAAACATTTTTATATATTTTTTTTATTTATTTTTAATTTAAAGAAAAAAAAAATCCAAGATGGCACCGCTGTAGTGGCTGCTGTTGGCAGAAGCTCTGTGTTCCTGTGTCATCCTTTTGTGTTCCTGATGTTTTGGTTTTTTTGCCTTTTGGTTCGGGACCCTTTGGGACTGTGTGACAAGGGGTGGCAGTTTCGTGACTTCTGCGGTGCTTTTTTGTGAACTTCTGGATCTGCCTCCCGGGAGCCTTTTGGCCATGGAGACCAGCTGCTGGGTCTCTGCCACCTGAGTCCGTTTGGAGAGACTGGAGGAGATGCGGATGAAGAGACAAGGCTGTGGAGCTGACGCTGAGCGCCGGGACGGACAAGCTTCGCATCTTCGCTCATCCATGCGGACTGGACACTGACCGAGAGTTAGTGGGCGACCGAGGGGGGAGTCGGCTCTCTTGGTTGCTTTGTTGGGTCTGCTCCTGTCTCTGGCCATGCTCCCCCCACCCCAACACCGCAGAGGCCACCACAGTGTATATGTTTTTATTTTTTGTTGTTGTTTTACCTTTGTAGCTTTGTGTAGAAATGGCCGGTTGTATCAGCTCTGCTCTTTTAATGTTTTTAATGTTATTTGTGTTCTTTGATGTTTTCCTCTTACACACATGTGTATGTGTGCTATGGCTATGAGGTTCTTTTTTTCCCCTTGGCGTCAGCCCAGACTCCCTCTCCAGGGGCCCAGGCTAAGACTGAATATACATTTTTTTACCCGTTTACCTGTTTCTCACCTTTTTTGTAAGGCGCCGGAAGTTGTCAGACCCGCCAGCGATCCTGTTCTGTCTCCCTGTAATGTTTGTCTGCTCTTGAATGGGATTGTGCTGAAAATCTTAAAGGGGAACATTATCACAATTTCAGAAGGGTTAAAACCATTAAAAATCAGTTCCCAGTGGCTTATTTTATTTTTCAAAGTTTTTTTCAAAATTTTACTCATCACGCAATATCCCTAAAAAAAGCTTCAAAGTGCCTGATTTTAACCATCGTTATATACACCCGTCCATTTTCCTGTGACGTCACACAGTGATGCCAATACAAACAAACATGGCGGTTAGAACGGCAAGGTATAGCGACATTAGCTCGGATTCAGACTCGGATTTCAGCGGCTTAAGCGATTCAACAGATTACGAATGTATTGAAACGGATGGTTGTAGTGTGGAGGCAGGTAGCGAAAACGAAATTGAAGAAGAAACTGAAGCTATTGAGCCATATCGGTTTGAACCGTATGCAAGCGAAACCGACGAAAACGACACGAGCGAGAAAGCGAGGACGAATTCGGCGATCGCCTTCTAACCAACGATTGGTATGTGTTTGTTTGGCATTAAAGGAAACTAACAACCATGAACTAGGTTTACAGCATATTAAATACATTTGGCAACAACATGCACTTTGAGAGTGCAGACAGCCCAGTTTTCATCAATTAATATATTCTGTAGACATACCCTCATCCGCTCTCTTTTCCTGAAAGCTGATCTGTCCAGTCCAGTTGGAAATGCATCTGCTTTGAGTGTCGCATGATATCCACACATTCTTGCCATCTCTGTCGTAGCATAGCTTTCGTCGATAAAGTGTGCGGAACAAACGTCCAATTTCTTGCCACTTTCGCATCTTTGGGCCACTGGTGCAACTTGAATCCGTCCCTGTTCGTGTTGTTACACCCTCCGACAACACACCGACGAGGCATGATGTCTCCAAGGTACGGAAAACAGTCGAAAAAACGGAAAATAACAGAGCTGATTTGAGTCGTGTTTGTAATGTGTTTGAGAAAATGGCGGATTGCTTCCCGATGTGACGTCACGTTGTGACGTCATCGCTCCGAGAGCGAATAATAGAAAGGTGTTTAATTCGCCAAAATTCACCCATTTAGAGTTCGAAAATCGGTTAAAAAAATATATGGTCTTTTTTCTGCAAGATCAAGGTATATATTGACGCTTACATAGGTCTGGTGATAATGTTCCCCTTTAATTTCCCGTCGGGAATTGATAAAGTATTTCTGATTCTGATTCTGATTCTGATTAAATATTTGCACAGGTGCTTGTGTTCATTCACATGTTTAACAAAAGATAAGTCATTGGGCACTATTTTCATCCTAATCCTCACTTATTTGACAGGACAACACACATTTTCATCAACATTTTTCCAGTTGTAACTTAAGAGAAATTACCCAGGATGTGATTAAGTATCTCCACCTGGCCGTGTTTTAGTGGCCGGGTGTTGTCAATCTCGTTAACCATGCGTAATGACAATAAAGCTGATTCTGATTCTGATTCTGATAGCAATGACGCTTGAAGGATCCATGAATTGATTAACGTGGACCCGACTTAAACAAGTTGAAAAACTTATTCGGGTGTTACCATTTAGTGGTCAATTGTACGGAATGTGTACTGTACTGTGCAATCTACTAATAAAAGTTTCAATCAATCAATCAATCAATCATCCTCCGAGCTACCAGTGAGTACTACAATAGAACACACTCAAGGCTACTATATTGGGTGAAACGTGTAAAGACGACTATGTGGGTGTTATTTCATGTTTAGAGGGCTCAAACTATGTTAAACAATGTGTACTTAGAATGAGGTATACTGTTTTTTTATGTTCTAAAAATAAAATAATAATCCTATTGTGCGAAAATGTGTTCACTGCAGACAGGCCAGGAACTAACTGGACGTAAGAAAGAAGGGACGGACGTATTTTGCTTTGTGTGCTGATTATCCCTTATGAAGGACTGTAACTTAGACAAGAATGTTAAGGGAAGAATATTCATTGATTCATTTTTTACCGATTGTCCCTTTTGGGGACGCTTGGTGGTTGGAGCCTATCCCAGCTGCACTCGGCGGAAGGCGGGGTACACCCTGGACAAGTCGCCACCTCATCGCAGGGCCAACACAGATAGACAGACAACATTCACACTCACATTCACACACTAGGGCCAATTTCAATCAATCAATCAATCAATGTTTATTTATATAGCCCTAAATCCCAAGTGTCTCAAAGGGCTGCACAAGCCACAACCACATCCTCGGTACAGAGCCCACATAAGGGCAAGGAAAAACTCACCCCAGTGGGACGTCAATGTGAATGACTATGAGAAACCTTGGAGAGGACCGCATATGTGGGTAACCCCCCCCCCCTCTAGGGGAGACCGAATGCAATGGATGTCGAGTGGGTCCGACATAATATTGTGAGAGTCCAGTCCATAGTGGATCCAACATAATAGTAAGAGTCCAGTCCATAGTGGGGCCAGCAGGAAACCATCCCGAGCGGAGACGGGTCAGCAGCGCAGAGATGTTCCCAACCGATGCACAGGCGAGCGGTCCACCCCGGGTCCCGACTCTGGACAGCCAGCACTTCATCCATGGTCACCGGACCTGTGCCCCCCCCCCCCCCCCCCTCCTCTCCTCCACAAGGGAGAGGGGAGCAGAGGAGAAAGGGGGGTCTATTTAAAGGCTAGAGTATACAAATGAGTTTTAAGATGGGACTTAAATGCTTCTACTGAGGTAGCATCTCTAATTGTTACCGGGAGGGCATTCCATAGTACTGGAGCCCGAATAGAAAACGCTCTATAGCCCGCAGACTTTTTTTGGGCTCTGGGAATCACTAATAAGCCGGAGTTCTTTGAACGCAGATTTCTTGCCGGGACATATGGTACAATACAATCGACAAGATAGGACGTGATAGAATTTATTGTTGCCAATCAACCTATCCCCAGGTGCATATCTTTGGAGGTGGGAGGAAGCCGGAGTACCCGGAGGGAACACACGCAGTCACGGGCAGAACATGAAAACTCCACACAGAAAGACCCTGAGCCCGGGAATTGAACACAGGACCTTCTCGCTGTGAGGCACACGCACTAACCACTGGCCCTCCATTTAAAACATATCTCTTATTATTAATTATAGTATTATGGTGGACACGAGAACCCAGGTCTCACACTCAGTAGGCCCAAGGTGGGGGCGTGACTTAATTGGTTCAGGCATGCAAAATAGAGGACTGTTCGGCTTTTCTCGTGTTCTTATTGAGAGGCACAAGCACTAACCACTGCGCCACCGTGCTGCCTGGGAAAAATATTCACCAGAAGTGAAATTATGTTAAATGACTCCATCATCCCTTGTTGTCAAAAAGTGAGATCAGTGGATGCTCACCTGGAAAGCAAATTCATTTTGTAATACGACTTGGTCATTCATCATTACGTTGAGTACTTTTACATGAACATTAAGGATTTCTGTTATTTCTTGTCGCGACTCTTAAACATCTGTACAGCCTACAAAGTGGTTTCATGTGGAGATGATTTGCTTGAAATGTCAGCGGTGTCAATGGTCATGTTTTTAACCCCAGAGTGAGAAAGGTATAAACTTGAGGTTCCACCTGTGTCCCATTCTGCGGTCTTTGTCAGCGTCGCTCCCCCCCATTGCACCATCAAGTGTTGAATAAAAGGCCGTAGGTGCTTATGGCGTTAGAGAGGTTGTGAAAAGTCTGTCTTCACGATCATTTTCTCTCCTTTGATATTTTGTGTGTGGGACTTCTCTGACAGCCACATTTTGAAGTTCGCCTTTTTAACACAACTCTCATCACCGCTTTTCTGATGGAGCGTCGAAGAAAAACACGATACGTGAGCGGATTCACAGCCTCGTCAGACGATGACAGCACATCTGCAACATGACCTTGTGTCAGCATGCAACCAGGAGCTCTTTAATATTTAATGCGTTATGCTCCATTTTATTTCATATTTTACACTGTATGTGTATTTCTTGGTTGTGTTTGACCATCTTTTAGTATTTACAGTTAAAACTGGAAATAAAACTAGATGAGGCAATTCCTGAAGGAATCACGTGGGAATGTTCCAATGCTGAAGTTGAACTGAAATGCTGACAACATGTAGTATGAATGTAAGAATAGTTTGAATGTTGAAGAGTTTGAATTTCCAGGAAAACCGGAATTTGGTTTTGGAACTTGGGAACTTGTGTTAGTTTGAATGTCCAGGATGAGTGGAATGTGTTAATGTTGGAATGGTTTGAATAGGTTGAAAAATGTGGGAATTGTGGAAGTTTGAAAAATGGACAATTCATTTTGAATGGAGAAAATGAAAAAAAAAAAGAAAGAAAAAAAAAAAAAGGAATTATGGGAAATCCGGGAATTTTTTAAATAATTTTTATAACTGTTGAAGTAGAGCACACAATTCCCAAACAGGCTGAATATTTTGTAATAACAGTTTGAATTAGATGAACAATGTGGGAATTGTGGAACTTTGAAGAATGTCCCACTGATTTAAATGGGAATTTCCGCAAAGTGCAGGAATTTCGGGAAATTTTTTGAAAATGGTAAAAAACTTTGATATTCTGAATGAGTTGAAATGGTTGGTGTTGACATTTTTTCAATCGGTCGAGAAAAGTTGAAGTAATAAAATGTTGAATTGAGAAAAGGTACAGTATAACGGAATTTCTGGAAATTTCCAGTTCAAAAAACAACTTTGTTTTTTGTCCTAATTAAGAGGAATGTTTTGACGGTGGAATGGTTGAAATGAGTTGGAAAGATGTGGAAGGAGTTAGTCGCCAAAAAAAAAAGGGTGAAAATAGGGCTTCGGAAAACCAGGAATTCTGGAAAATCCTGGAATATTTTTGAACTTGGAAAAGACTAGTTTGAATTTCCAGGATGGTGCAGTGTGTTGAAGGTGGAATGGTGTGAATTGGTTAAAAAAGGTTGGAAATGTTGAAAGTTTGAAAAATTCATTTTAAATGGGAAAAATCCATCCATCCATCCATCCTCTTCCGCTTATCCGAGGTCGGGTCGTGGGGGCAGCAGCCTAAGCAGGGAAGCCCAGACTTCCCTCTCCCCAGCCACTTCGTCCAGCTCTTCCTGTGGGACCCCGAGGCGTTCCCAGGCCAGCCGGGAGACATAGTCTTCCCAACGTGTCCTGGGTCTTCCCTGCGGCCTCCTACCGGTCGGACGTGCCCTAAACACCTCCCTAGGGAGGCGTTCGGGTGGCATCCTGACCAGATGCCCGAACCACCTCATCTGGCTCCTCTCGATGTGGAGGAGCAGCGGCTTTACTTTGGGCTCCTCCCGGATGGCAGAGCTTCTCACCCTATCTCTAAGGGAGAGCCCCGCCACCCGGCGGAGGAAACTCATTTCGGCCGCTTGTACCCGTGATCTTGTCCTTTCAGTCATAACCCAAAGCTCATGACCATAGGTGAGGATGGGAACGTAGATCGACCGGTAAATTGAGAGCTTTGCCTTCCGGCTCAGCTCCTTTTTCACCACAACGGATCGATACAGCGTCCGCATTACTGAAGACGCCGCACCGATCCGCCTGTCGATCTCATGATCCACTCTTCCCTCACTTGTGAACAAGACTCCGAGGTACTTGAACTCCTCCACTTGGGGCAAGATCTCCTCCCCAACCCGGAGATGGCACTCCACCCTTTTCCGGGCGAGAACCATGGACTCGGACTTGGAGGTGCTGATTCTCATCCCAGTCGCTTCACACTCAGCTGTGAACTGATCCAGTGAGAGCTGAAGATCCTGGCCAGATGAAGCCATCAGGACCACATCATCTGCAAAAAGCAGAGACCTAATCCTGCAGCCACCAAACCAGATCCCCTCAACGCCTTGACTGCGCCTAAAAATTCTGTCCATAAAAGTTCTGAACAGAATCGGTGACAAAGGGCAGCCTTGGCGAAGTCCAACCCTCACTGGAAACGTGTCCGACTTACTACCGGCAATGCGGACCAAGCTCTGGCACTGATCATACAGGGAGCGGACTGCCACAATCAGACAGTCCGATACCCCATACTCTCTGAGCACTCCCCACAGGACTTCCCGAGGGACACGGTCGAATGCCTTCTCCAAGTCCACAAAACACATGTAGACTGGTTGGGCAAACTCCCATGCACCCTCAAGGACCCTGCCGAGAGTATAGAGCTGGTCCACAGTTCCACGACCAGGACGAAAACCACACTGTTACTCCTGAATCCGGGGTTCGACTATCCGGCGTAGCCTCCTCTCCAGTACACCTGAATAGACCTTACCGGGAAGGCTGAGGAGTGTCATCCCACGATAGTTAGAATACACCCTCCGGTTCCCCTTCTTAAAGAGAGGAACCACCACCCCGGTCTGCCAATCCAGTGGTACCGCCCCCGATGTCCACGCGATGCTGCAGAGTCTTGTCAACCAAGACAGCTCCACAGCATCCAGAGCCTTAAGGAACTCCGGGCGGATCTCATCTACCCCCGGGGCCTTGCCACCGAGGAGCTTTTTAACTACCTCAGCAACCTCAGCCCCAGAAATAGGAGAGCCCACCACAGACTGCCCAGGCACTGCTTCCTCATAGGAAGACGTGTTGGTGGGATTGAGGAGGTCTTCGAAGTATTCCCTCCACCGATCCACAACATCCGCAGTCGAGGTCAGCAGAACACCATCCTCGCCATACACAGTGTTGATAGTGCACTGCTTCCTCTTCCTGAGGCGGCGGATGGTGGTCCAGAATTGCTTCGAAGCCGTCCGGAAGTCGTTTTCCATGGCCTCACCGAACTCCTCCCATGTCCGAGTTTTTGCCTCTGCGACCGCTGAAGCTGTTGTGATCCGCTGCCCGGATCATATTTTTTATTTACGTTTTCAAGATACTTGTGTTTTTGGTTAGTTTTGGACTCCTTGAGTACCTGTTTTGTACACCTGAGTTTGTTTTCATGCAACAGTTGACGACTTTTGTTCTGGCTCTGTACCTGTTAGCTTCCACGCTAAACTCCTTTTTTTACCTTCTAGCTCCCATGCTAGCTCTTTTAGTTTTTGCCTTATGTGCTATGAGCACCCTTTTCTTTGTTCCAGTATAATTTAGTCCGGTAAATAAATCATTTATTTTACCTTCACGCTGTGTCCGAAGTCCGTTGCATCCTGGGAGAACGAAACCCCGCATCACCATGCGCCCCGGACGTCACAGTACGAAGCCAGCTAAAAGTTCTTTCGCTACGGGCTTGACGGAGGTGGATGAAGGTGCGTGGATGGTCCTCCGAGCGATGGAAGCAGAGACGCTCCGCTGTTCTCCAGATGAGGAGATGATATGGGGACCTGGAGGTGTTCTGGTCCCGATCGACTCCATCTGGCCCGGGGAGGTCCGCTCTCAGCCCGCTCGCACGCGTCAGCGAAGGCGGAAGTCGCACAAGACGGCTTCAGCTCGCGACAGAGACGCGCCACCCCCGCAATTCTTCCCTCCGGAACACAGCCAACCAGCCTATGATTCCCGTCCGCCGATGTTTGGTAATCCCATCACTCACTTTGCCAAACAGTTCACTGATTGGGCTGTCAGTCAGCTGGAGACCCGCGCGGATGACGTCATCCCGTCCACTGGTGATGACGTCATAGACGAAGACATTTTTTTAAATTCAGTCAATTCTTTCTGTCAGCCGCCTCCAAATGACTTTAATTCAACAATTAAATACTATCAGGACATTTTTGTTAATTATAAGTCTAGTGAGTACCAGTCACATTCTGGTTTTCAAGCTCCGCCCCCAATTACTTTGGCCCCACCCCCTAGGGCTCAAACTCCGCCCACTCCTCTGTTTTCTCCCTCCTGGTCATCCCGACAGTCCCATATTGGGGAGATGAATAGACAATTTGGACATTTAAAAGGGGAGGAGCCTACCCCCCTCCTCACCTCCTCCTTCCCACCCCTAAAGACTGTTCCAGACTGCACAAGACGCGTCTGGGATCCGCTGCTTGAGGGGGGGGGCTAGTACTGGGTGCTTTGCTAGTGGGCGGGCACAGCAGCACCCAGCCAAGCCCAAACCTCCATGCCGACCTCCGCCACCAGATCTTCGGCGTGCTAAGCCACAACCTCCTGCTCCAAGGCTGGTTCCCACACCAGCGCCGACTCAAAGGCTGGTTCCCACACCAGCGCCGGCTCCAAGGCTGGTTCCCACACCAGCGCCGGCTCCAAGACTGGTTCCCACACCAGCGCCGGCTCCAAGGCTGGTTCCCACACCAGCGCCGGCTCCAAGGCTGGTTCCCACACCAGCGCCAGCTCCAAGGCTGGTTCCCACACCAGCGCCGGCTCCAAGGCTGGTTCCCACACCAGCGCCGGCTCCCAGGCTTGTTCCTACACCAGCGCCGGCTCCAAGGCTGGTTCCCACACCAGCGCCGGCTCCAAGGCTGGTTTCCGCACCAGCACCGACTCCAAGTCTGGTTTCCGCACCAGCACCGACTCCAAGTCTGGTTTCCGTACCAGCACCTGTTTCCACGGCAACGACAACGACAGCCCGGACGCCCGCCACTCTGACGCCACCATCAACCCTGGTGGTCCTGCAAACACCATCCTCTCCACCTCCTGCTCCATCGCTGCAAAGCACACGAAACCCCGCAGTGACCGACCAAGTAAAAAGGGCATTGCACCAACAGGCCAAACAACTTGGACAACAGGAGGAACAGTTTGGCGTTCTTGGGGCTTGCGTCAATGCCATGGCGGAACGCCAAGACGCCCGCCTTGATGTTTTGGAGAGACAGCTGGGCAGTATACTCTCCGCGCTGCAGGTGATGATTCCACCTACGGCCAACGCAGCAGTCCAGCTGAGACATTCACCACCCGCAGATACTCCGTTGCCTGCTCCGCCCACGCCGACAGACGAGCCGCCTGCTCCGCCTCTGGCTCCGCCCACGCCGACAGACGAGCCGCCTGCTCCGCCTCTGGCTCCGCCCACGCCGACAGACGAGCCGCCTGCTCCGCCTCTGGCTCCGCCCAAGCCGACAGACGAGCCGCCTGCTCCGCCTCTGGCTCCGCCCACGCCGACAGACGAGCCGCCTGCTCCGCCTCTGGCTCCGCCCACGGCGACAGACGAGCCGCCTGCTCCGCCTCTGGCTCCGCCCACGCCGACAGACGAGCCGCCTGCTCCGCCTCTGGCTCCGCCCACGGCGACGGCGCCTCCTGCTTCCACGGCGACGGCGCCTCCTGCTTCCACGGCGACGGCGCCTCCTGCTTCCACGGCGACGACGCCTCCTGTTTCCACGGCGACGACGCCTCCTGTTTCCACGGCGACGACGACGCTTCCTCCTGCTTCCACGGCGACGACGACGCTTCCTCCTGCTTCCACGGCGACGACGACGCTTCCTCCTGCTTCCACGGCGACGACGACGCTTTCTCCTGCTTCCACGGCGACGACGACGCTTCCTCCTGCTTCCACGGCAACGTCTGCTCTCTCCTCGTCGTCTCAACGACGTCGGGTGGTCTGGCGGCGCAAGCGGCGCTCTCGGAGGTTAGAGTATGGACGCCAGTGGCGCAAACAGCAGCGACACCCGAGACGTAGTCGCAGAACTCTCCGGCTGCTGAACTTCTGGCGCCACTCACGTCCACCTTCTCGGCAGCCACAAATGTGGCCTTTCCGTGGTCGCCCGCCTCGCCTCCGGCAGCAGCGTTCCATTCGCCGCCGCCACCTGACTCGTCCCCGGTGGATTCGGGCACATGTGACCTGGCGACCCTCCGCCAAATCCTCCCTTGACTCTTGAACTTTGTTATAGTTGGGGGGGTTTTAGTTTTTCTAGGGGACATCTGGAATCTGTCCCTTAAGGGGGGGGTACTGTTGTGATCCGCTGCCCGGATCATATTTTTTATTTACGTTTTCAAGATACTTGTGTTTTTGGTTAGTTTTGGACTCCTTGAGTACCTGTTTTGTACACCTGAGTTTGTTTTCATGCAACAGTTGACGACTTTTGTTCTGGCTCTGTACCTGTTAGCTTCCACGCTAAACTCCTTTTTTTACCTTCTAGCTCCCATGCTAGCTCTTTTAGTTTTTGCCTTATGTGCTATGAGCACCCTTTTCTTTGTTCCAGTATAATTTAGTCCGGTAAATAATTCATTTATTTTACCTTCACGCTGTGTCCGAAGTCCGTTGCATCCTGGGAGAACGAAACCCCGCATCACCATGCGCCCCGGACGTCACAGAAGCCGCACACCGCTTGGCCTGTCGGTACCTGTCCGCTGCCTCAGGAGTCCTATGAGCCAAAAGAACCCGATAGGACTCCTTCTTCAGTTTGACGGCATCCCTCACCGCCGGTGTCCACCAACGGGTTCTAGGATTACCGCCACGACAAGCACCAACTACCTTGCGGCCACAGCTCCAATCAGCCGCCTCGACAATAGAGGCGCGGAACATGGTCCATTCGGACTGAATGTCCAGCACCTCCCTCGTGACATGTTCAAAGTTCTTCCAGAGGTGGGAATTGAAACTCTCTCTGACAGGAGACTCTGCCAGACGTTCCCAGCAAACCCTCACAATGCGTTTGGGCCTGCCAGGTCTGTCCGGCATCCTCCCCCACCATCGCAGCCAACTCACCACCAGGTGGTGATCGGTAGAAAGCTCCGCCCCTCTCTTCATCCGAGTGTCCAAAACATGAGGCCGCAAATCCGATGACACAACTACAAAGTCGATCATGGAACTGCGGCCTAGGGTGTCCTGGTGCCAAGTGCACATATGGACACCCTTATGCTTGAACATGGTGTTCGTTATGGACAATCTGTGACGAGCACAAAAGTCCAATAACAAAACACCGCTCGGGTTCAGATCCGGGCAGCCATTCTTCCCAATCACGCCTCTCCAGGTTTCACTGTCGCTGCCAACATGAGCATTGAAGTCCCCCAGTAGAACGAGGGAATCACCCGGAGGAGCACTCTCAAGTACTCCCTCGAGTGAATCCAAAAAGGGTGGGTACTCTGAGCTGCGGTTTGGCGCGTAAGCGCAAACCACAGTCAGGACCCGTTCCCCCACCCGAAGGCGGAGGGAAGCTACCCTCTCGTCCACCGGGTTGAACTCCAACGTGCAGGCTCTGAGCCGGGGGGAAACAAGAATTGCCACCCCAGCCCGTCGCCTCTCACTGCCGGCAACGCCAGAGTGGAAGAGAGTCCAGCCCCTCTCGAGAGAACTGGTTCCAGAGCCCTTGCTGTGCGTCGAAGTGAGTCCGACTATATCTAGCCGGAACTTCTCCACCTCGCGCACTAGCTCAGGCTCCTTCCCCCCCAGCGAGGTGACGTTCCACGTCCCAAGAGCTAGCTTCTGTAGCCGAGGATCGGACCGCCAAGTGCCCTGCCCTCGGCTTCCGCCCAGCTCACATCGCACCTCCGGGCCTGGCTCCAGAGGGGGGCCCCGGTGACCCGCGTCCGGGCAAGGGAAATCTGGGTTCCTTGTTCGTTTTCTTCATAGAGGTCTTCGAGCTGTTCTTTGTCTGATCCCTCACCTAGGACCAGTTTGTCTTGGGAGACCCTACCAGGGGGCATAAAGCCCCCGGACAACATAGCTCCTAGGATCATTGGGACACGCAAACTCCTCTACCACATTAAGGTGGCAGCTCAGAGAGGAGAAATGGGAAAAATGTCCCGGAAAACCGTGAATCCTGGGAAATCTACGAATTTTTGGAATTTGTCAATGGAAAGCCCGCGATTCCCGAATAGGTTGAACAGTTTGAAGTCAGAACGGTTTGAATCGAAATAAAACTGTGCAAGGTAGAGCGAGCCAAAATCTGGAGAAGAATAAGAATAAGAAGAAAAAACTATATGCTCCAAGCATTCACACAATAAATAATAAAGGCAAATAAATATGTTTAAAAAACTAGTTAAACTAAAGAACAGTAAATGCCGATATAAATGGTGCACTATGTATAGTTGTTTATGAGTGTGTTTACTACATTATCCATTAGTAATTGTACCTTGTTTGCAATATTATTGCAAATACTTTGAAAATGTGCACTTAATTCTTATTATACTTACTGTCACCAAGTGTTGAGCAGATCAATGACTTGTTGTTCAGTAAAACCTTTAAAAGACCAAATACTAGGGTGTTTACTGAAGCAATTTTTATTTATGCAAGCAAATGATAACCTGTGATTAATCATGATTAATCACAGTTCAAAAGTGTGATTAATCTGATTTAAAAAAATCACTTAACAGCCCTACTTACCAATTACGTGTTACCTTAATTTAAGGTATTTCATCTTGCTTAAATAAAAAAAGAAAAATGTTTAAACCCGCTCATCTGCCCATAAAGAATTGTATTATATTGTTACAAGGTGTGGAATTGCTTTAAAGCACATTTGTTTTAAAGGCTGAGTGGTATAAATCAGGGCATAGTCAAATTGAAGCACAAACACAAACCTATCTAGTTTGGTTTTTAAGTAGGGTTTTCCTCGACAAACCGATCAAAGATGCACCAAGAACGGGCCACAGTTTAGAGGACGGGATTGACGGGTCATGTGTTTAGTGGGATCATGTTAGAAACAGACACACACAAAAAAAAGGATTTGAGTTGGGTGTGACGCTTGTATTGAAGAGACTTGCATTGGATTATTTTCCGCTCTCTTCTCTGACGTAAAGAGTGTTAACCAGGAGTCCAAATCCAATTGGTACCATGTGTTTCTGCTCCTCAATACATCGCAACTTTCACTTCATTATTCCCTTGCATCTCTGCAGAGAACATTACGATAAGTTTTTTTAAATCTGAGGGAAAAATGTCGCCCTCCTCCCAAAATGTTATTAGAATGGAATCATGCTGAGGACCTGCACAGGTCAAGTATAGTGGTACCTCTGCTTGTAAGTGACCCACTTTCAGTGTTTTCTAGGAATTTTCAAAACAGGGTCCAAGGGACCCCATAAAATTGTGTCCCACAGTACATTTTTGTGGTCCCACTTTTTTGTAACCGTTTTGAAAACAAATGATAAATGTATGCATTATCCTGTTGTATCTCACATCCTATATTGTGTTTTGGAAAAATGTTGTTATAAACGTTACTTAATTAATAAAAAAAATAATACAAAAAAACCCAACACATTTTTATGCATATGTACATTTATTTAGTTAGAAACATTCATTCACTTTCTTCTTTCCTTCATGGATCTAAACTTTACCGCTGCCAGTGTTTTTTTCTATATTTTTATTTAATAAGTTGTAGGTGTATTTATTTTAGTATAAAAGTGTAAAAAGTTTTTTGCTTCCATCATGAAATTATGATAATCGTGTGCCAGGGCATACATTAGGGTTGTACGGTATACCGGTATTAGGATAGTAGCGCAATACTAATGAATCATATTCGGTTCTATACTGCCACTAAAAAGTACTGGTCCGCCATGAACATGTTAAAAGAGAAAGTAAGCAGATATTAACAGTAAATAAACAAGTAGATTAATAATTCATTTTCTACCACTTGTCCTTAATAATTTTGACAGAATAATAGAATGATAAATGACACAATTTGTTACTGCATATGTCAGCAGCTGAATTAGGAGCCTTTGTTTGCTTACTTACTAATAAAAGACAAGTTGTCTTGTATGTTCACTATTTTATTTAAGGAAAAACTTGCAATAAGAAGCATATGTTTAATGTACCCTAAGATTGCTTGTTAATATACATTTATTATCATTTAATATAAAGCCAATAATGCAATTTTTTGTGGTCCCCTTTATTTAGAAAAGTACTGAAAAGTATCTAAATAATTTTGGTACCGGTGCCGGTACCAAAATATTGGTATCGGAACAACACTAGCATACATACTTTATTTATTTAAAGCTTAAATCTCTAGAGTCTACATCAACTTCAGATCAATCCGTCAATTCTAAGTTTTTTATTTTGTCATGTTGTTTGTTTGTTTGTTTGTTTTCTGCCCTATTTGTCAAAGAAAACTATGTTTTTTTTAATGGTATGAAAATGCAAAAAACTGCAAAAATAACGAGTGAAGGAAGACATGTTACTTTCGGATTGTCAAGCAACACATTCTTATCTCAGAGTGCCACACACTAGAATATACAATAATTGACTTTAAAAAATATTTGGCTTTATGCAGACCGGCTCAGAGCTTTTGTCTACATCATGCTCTTAAACTGAAGACACAATCGATAAAAACTACACAGTGTTTGTAATATAATGTAATCATAATGTATAATAATAATGCAAGTAATCAATAATCAAAAGGATTTAAACTTTTATTTCTCATTACTGTAGAATTGTTGGTCATTATACTGTACTTGGAAGGTAAATAACTTTGTTACCCAGAATAAATAAACAAACAAAAAATAAAACGGCGAGAGAAGCCAGATGAGACCGACCGCCTCCCTCGAGAGGTGTTTAGGGCACGTCCGACCGGTGGGAGGCCACGGGGAAGACCCAGGACACGTTGGGGGGGACTATGTCTCCCAGCTGGCCTGAGAACGCCCCAGGATCCCCCGGGAGGAGCTGGACGAAGTGACTGCAGAGAGGGAAGTCTGGGCTTCTTTGCTTGGGTTGCTGCCCCCGCGACCCGACCTCGGACAAGCGGAAGAAGATGGATGGATGGATGGATGGAAAATTAAACAGCCCGCCTTTTTGTGTAAGCAAAAATGTTACTTCAATAAATATTGAACATCTTAAAGTGCATTTTTTTCCCAGTTGGAAAAACGAGGTCGGACGTTGTCTTTTTGTTTATTTTTGATCACGGCATTCTTGCTCGTTCGTCCCTATTGATGGGCTCATATTGCCCATCCAATTTGAAGCGGAAATATTACCACAACAGGACATTTGGCTTTGTAATCTTAGTTTTCTTCCAATTTTTGTATTTATGTATTTTTGTCCGTATGTGCTTCCTTTGTATTAAAAGCTGCCGGTCTCGCTCTCTGCCCACCGAGATAAAGATTGTGGATGACTGAAAAGAGGGCTCACTGCGTTCAGTTAATTCTACAGTTAAAGAAAGCAGCAGAGAGCTATGTACTGTATTTTTCGGACTATAAGTCGCAGTTTTTTGCATAGTTTGGCCGGGGGTGCGACTTATACTTAGGAGCGACTTATGTGTGAAATAATTAACACATTACCGTAAAATATCAAATAATATTATTTAGCTCATTCACGTAAGAGACTAGACGTATAAGATTTCATGGGATTTAGCGATTAGGAGTGACAGATTGTTTGGTAAACGTATAGCATGTTCTATATGTTATAGTTATTTGAATGACTCTTACCATAATATGTTACGTTAACATACCAGGCACGTTCTCAGTTGGTTATTTATGCCTCATATAACGTACACTTATTCAGCCTGTTGTTCACTATTCTTTATTTATTTTAAATTGCCTTTCAAATGTCTATTCTTGGTGTTGGGTTTTATCAAATAAATTTCCCCCAAAAATGCGACTTATACTCCAGTGCGACTTATACATGTTTTTTTCCTTCTTTATTATGCATTTTCGGCAGGTGCGACTTATACTCCGGTGCGACTTATACTCCGAAAGATACGGTACTAAGTAAGATGCCTTTCTCCCTGTTTGAAGCTAGAGACGAAGAAACGCAAGGCTCAGCAATTCTGATTGGTAAACATGTCTATCACTCAAAAGCCGGTGACAGCGCAGAAAAAAAACTAAGCCTCTTGTGGTAATTTATCCCACTAATTAAAACCTCGATGCCGATTAATCGTGCCGCCCTACTGGACACCGCATCAAGAACAGCGTCAGGCTTCGGCAAGGAAGCCGAGGCGTTGGTGGAAAAACAAGGCTCAGCAGCCCCAAGGGAGGACGTTGCCGACTTCGGCAGTAAGGCTGTTAAAGCTAGATCGCTGCTAAGTGTTTCAAATGTTTGTAAAACAAGGCATTTCAATCTCTAGCTATAAGTCAACACTAGTGAGTAGGACCAGATGTTTTGGGCGGATCTTACGAGGTTCACTGTGTCATTTGCTACGCAAACTAAAGGTGGAAAGGCTCAACTCAAATGTGTGCTCGCAACTTAAAGCATAACCAAAAGCCGAGAGACAATTCGTAACTCAAAATACTCAAAGTACTCATGAATTGAGGTATGAGTGTAAACAGTATAATCTGCATTTCAAATGCCACCACAAAAAGGTCCAATGAGGCAAATAATTAATACATAGCATGTGCCTCACTGCCCTGGTTGCTTGGTTCAATATAGTCAGAGGTGGGTAGAGTACCCAAAAATTGTACTCAGGTAAGAGTACTGTTACCTCAGAATAAGATGACTCAAGTAAAAGTAGAAAGTAATTACTTGAGTAAGAGTAAATAAGTTAAAAAGCTCCTCGGTGGCAAGGCCCCGGGGGTGGATGAGATCCGCCCGGAGTTCCTTAAGGCTCTGGATGCTGTAGGGCTGTCTTGGTTGACAAGACTCTGCAGCATCGCGTGGACATCGGGGGCAGTACCTCTGGATTGGCAGACCGGGGTGGTGGTTCCTCTCTTTAAAAAGGGGAACCGGAGGGTGTGTTCTAACTATCGTGGGATCACACTCCTCAGCCTTCCCGGTAAGGTCTATTCAGGTGTACTGGAGAGGAGGCTACGCCGGATAGTCGAACCTCGGATTCAGGAGGAACAGTGTGGTTTTCGTCCTGGTCGTGGAACTGTGGACCAGCTCTATACTCTCGGCAGGGTCCTTGAGGGTGCATGGGAGTTTGCCCAACCAGTCTACATGTGCTTTGTGGACTTGGAGAAGGCATTCGACCGTGTCCCTCGGGAAGTCCTGTGGGGAGTGCTCAGAGAGTATGGGGTTTCGGACTGTCTGATTGTGGCGGTCCGCTCCCTGTATGATCAGTGTCAGAGCTTGGTTCGCATTGCCGGCAGTAAGTCGGACACGTTTCCGGTGAGGGTTGGACTCCGCCAAGGCTGCCCTTTGTCACCGATTCTGTTCATAACTTTTATGGACAGAATTTCTAGGCGCAGTCAAGGCGTTGAGGGGATCCGGTTTGGTGGCTGCAGGATTAGGTCTCTGCTTTTTGCAGATGATTTGGTCCTGATGGCTTCATCTGGCCAGGATCTTCAGCTCTCACTGGATCGGTTCGCAGCTGAGTGTGAAGCGACTGGGATGAGAATCAGCACCTCCAAGTCCGAGTCCATGGTTCTCGCCCGGAAAAGGGTGGAGTGCCATCTCCGGGTTGGGGAGGAGATCTTGCCCCAAGTGGAGGAGTTCAAGTACCTCGGAGTCTTGTTCACGAGTGAGGGAAGAGTGGATCGTGAGATCGACAGGCGGATCGGTGCGGCGTCTTCAGTAATGCGGACGCTGTATCGATCCGTTGTGGTGAAGAAGGAGCTGAGCCGGAAGGCAAAGCTCTCAATTTACCGGTCGATCTACGTTCCCATCCTCACCTATGGTCATGAGCTTTGGGTTATGACCGAAAGGACAAGATCACGGGTACAAGCGGCCGAAATGAGTTTCCTCCGCCGGGTGGCGGGGCTCTCCCTTAGAGATAGGGTGAGAAGCTCTGTCATCCGGGGGGAGCTCAAAGTAAAGCCGCTGCTCCTCCGCATCGAGAGGAGCCAGATGAGGTGGTTCGGGCATCTGGTCAGGATGCCACCCGAGCGCCTCCCTAAGGAGGTGTTTAGGGCATGTCCGACCGGTAGGAGGCCACGAGGAAGACCCAGGACACGTTGGGAAGACTATGTCTCCCGGCTGGCCTGGGAACGCCTCGGGATCCCCCGGGAGGAGCTGGACGAAGTGGCTGGGGAGAGGGAAGTCTGGGCTTCCCTGCTTAGGCTGCTGCCCCCGCGACCCGACCTCGGATAAGCGGAAGAAGATGGATGGATGGATGGATGAAGAGTAAATAAGTATTCTGTGAAAAAACTAATCAAGTATTACGTAACTTGTGAATAACTTCTGATTTATATTGTAGCTATTTTTAATGGTTCTTGAACTACAATTGCAGTTGATGTGAGCGTGCATGTGTAAGACATACAAATCAAATACAATTTATTGCAAAATGTTTTCTCTAGTTAGAAGTGCAATACTGGTAGGCTGAAATGTGAACATTTCTCTTGACACAGATGACAGCACATGATATAATTGTTATGCGTGGCGCAGTGGAAGAGTGGCCGTGCGCGACCCGAGGGTCCCTGGTTCAATCCCCACCTAGTACCAACCTCGTCATGTCCGTTGTGTCCTGAGCAAGACACTTCACCCTTGCTCCTGATGGGTGCTGGTTAGCGCCTTGCATGGCAGCTCCCTCCATCAGTGTGTGAATGTGTGTGTGAATGGGTAAATGTGGAAGTAGTGTCAAAGCGCTTTGAGTACCTTGAAGGTAGAAAAGCGCTATACAAGTACAACCCATTTATCATTTATTTATTTATTTTTACTAGTTCGAATGTAATCATTAAGGATTTGTGCTGCCTTGTCGGACGTCACGTCACTTTTTACAATCAGTCTCATTTGTCAAATAATTCAGTTTCTTCTATTTTCACAGCTACATCTGGAGGTCAACTTTGCATGCTCCTATTTCCAATGTGACTGATGGCCATACGCACTGTGCCTCTCATACACTAGGGGGCGATTGTGGTCATTTGAGCTTGTTTAGCTATGTTAGAATGTAAATACAGTAGAAGAAGAGAATGCTACACGTTAATAAACTAGTGCTAGTGATGTTCAAGCTCTGTTTCTAACTGATAACTACACATTTCCTCTGCTATTTAGTGTTGTTGGTAATGTTTTATGTGTTTAAATGACACGATATTTGGGCGGTATAGCTCGGTTGGTAGAGTGGCCGTGCCAGCAACTTGAGGGTTCCAGGTTCGATCCCCGCTTCCGCCATCTTAGTCACTGCCATTGTGTCCTTGGGCAAGACACTTTACCCACCTGCTCCCAGTGCCACCCACACTGGTTTAAATGTAACTTAGGTATTGGGTTTTCACTATGTAAAGCGCTTTGAGTCATTAGAGAAAAGCGCTATATAAATATAATTCACTTCACTTCACTTGTGGTCATTAGAAACATCAGAGACATATTTGAATTCATTAATGGAAAACCCCTTGGGATGCAGCATCTCGTTTTAAAGGGGGGCCAATTGAAAAAAGATCAAATACCGTATTTTTCGGAGTATAAGTCGCACCGAAGTATAAGTCGCACCTGCCGAAAATGCATAATAAAGAAGGAAAAAAACATATATAAGTCGCAATGGAGCCAAACTATGAAAAAAACTGCGACTCATAGTCCGAAAAATACGGTATACAAAAAAATCGCTATTTTAGTCAACTGTTTTAGGTTTCTGCTTACCAGTTGCTGGTGTCTTGTCACATAATTAAATTGTCTTCTTTTGGGAACATTCCAACATTTGTTAAAGAAGTAGATTTCTATTTCATCACACCACCGCCCAGTGTTAATTTTGACAGCGGTTTTAGCTGTGCTGGTCAAAAAAGAACGGAAGGTCCACCCGCCTCACCTTCTTGCAAATAGGCTGTGTAAATGTTTTGTTGTGTTGTATATTTGATGGTCGTGTGATGGGTGATGAGCCAAGAAGACGCCAAGAGAAATCGTCGAACAAAAAGCTTTATTTGTTTCAGCGAGCCTTGGACTAGAGCTGCAATTCTAGGAGAAGAAGTATGCCGAATCTCTTCATTCTGCTTTCCTGTGTCTAAATACCATTTCTTGTAGACCCCTCTCCTTGTGGGTCTAATCTTGACAGTCTGGCCTGTCTATCTTTCGTTTAAGATAATTATGCATGATATAATAAACCACAGTTGTTTTCCTATTTTATTACTAGCAACATAGCAATAAAAAAACTACAACTTTTCTTACTCTGAGTCTTCCACAACAGGCCACTTTTGTCATTGTTTATGATAAAATATAATCTACATTCATACGAATAAAATGTCAGCGAGCATTCTGGAGTTGATTATGTTTGAATCCATTGTACTTATTTCAGATTACGAAGGTGTCATCGCAAAATGTTGCAAAAAAAAAAAAGAAGTGCATTTGGGCACTGTATCCACTTATTGTCTTGAATAGTAGCCATACTTGCCAACCTTCCCGGATTTTCCGGGAGACTCCCGAAAGTCAGCGCCTCTCCCGAAAACCTCCCGGGACAAATTTTCTCCCGAAAATCTCCCGAAATTCAGGCAGAGCTGGAAGCCACGCTCCCTGCAGCTCCATGCGGACCTGAGTGACGTGTTAACAGCCTGTATTCACGTCCGCTTTCCCACAATATAAACAGCGTGCCTGCCCAAACACGTTATAACTGTAGAATGATCGAGGGCGAGTTCTTGGTTTCTTATGTGGGTTTATTGTTAGACAGTTTCATTAACGTCCTCCCAGCGCGGTAACAACACACAACAGCAGTCATGTTTTATTCTACCGTAAAGCAGTTCGTCTGCCGTAAACAGCAATGTTGTTGTAATATATTGAGTTGGAGGCAATAAACAGGCGAGGTGATGAAGTACGTCTCTTTACTGTAGACTTCAGAACAGACTCACACACTTGACGTCAGGTGCGCAACACCACGTAAATCGTTGGCCAACCAAAAAGTAACCCCAGTACGCTATAGCCAACATTCACCAGGAGATGGCAACAGACAAACATAGATCACTCTATTACATCCCTCCCCTTTTAGAAATGTAGAAGTTACTCAAAAGAAATAAACAACCCAACCAAAAAATGCAGCAGCTCAATTAAAAAACTGTACTTAAGCCACATTCTTTTTTTCTTTTTTTTTAGTACTGAACTCTTAACCCTCATTTGTAAACAATGACATGCTTATTATACTAACAGTATTTGTACACCTTTAACACAGATTTGTATACTGTCTTCAGAGATTCAGTTTTTTTGGTGGTACTCAAAACCTTTCTGGGTACCTGCGAAAGGGTGTTCAGCATGGTTAGAAAAATAGTGACAGAGAATAGAACAAGGATGGACAATTCAACCCTTAACTCAACAATGAGTAGATGAGTGTTATGTGTGTGTATCTGTGTAAATAAATGAACACTGAAATTCAAGTATTTCTTTTATTTATATATATATATATATATATATATATATATATATATATATATATATATATATATATATATATATATATATATATATATAATAAAATAAATATATATATAGCTAGAATTCACTGAAAGTCAAGTATTTCTTATATATATATATATACCGTATTTTCCGCACTATAAGCCGCCCCGGGTTATTAGCCGCACCTTCAATGAATGGCATATTTCAAAACTTTGTTCACCTATAAGCCGCCCCGGGTTATAAGCCGCGCCTACGCTGCGCTAAAGGGAATGTCAAAAAAACAGTCAGATAGGTCAGTCAAACGTTAATAATATATTACAAACCAGCGTTCTAACAACTCTGTTCAACCCCAAAATGTAATGTGCAAATGTGCAATCACAAAAATAGTAACACTCAAATTAGTGCAGAGCAATAGCAACATCAATAACTCAACGTTGCTCGAACGTTAATGTCACACAACACACAAAATAAACATTTAAAGCTCACTTTCTGAAATTATTCCTCATCCATAAATCCCTCGAATTCTTCTTCAGTGTCTGAATTAAAAAGTTGGGCGAATACGGCGTCGAAGTCATCAGAGTCAATGTTGCTGTTGTTGTCCAGCAGTTCCGTGAATCCTGCCTTCTGGAAAGCTCGGACCACAGTTGAGACCGATATATTCGCCCAGGCATTTACAATCCACTGGAAGATGTTGGCGTATGTCGTCCGGCGCTGTCTCCCTGTCTTAGTGGCGCAGGTCATCTTGTTGCTTCCTCTACCTACGCACCATTTATGTTCACTTCTCTTGCTGCTGCTCTATTTCCGTGTTCTACTGAGTGACTTATTGCCTTGAGTTTGAATTCTGCGTTGTACGCGTGTCTCTTAATAGGAGCCATTTTGTGGTCTTTACAGATGTAAACACACAAATGAAATGAAACGTAATATCCGCGCGCTTCTTCTTCTATGGGGGCGGGTGGTTGCTTACAGTAGAAGAAGAAGCGCTTCCTCTTCTATGGGGGCGGGTGCTTACCTTGGCGGTTGCTTACCGTAGAAGAAGAAGCGCTTCCTCTTCTATGGGGAAAAAAGATGGCGGCTGTTTACCGTAGTTGCGAGACCTAAACTTTATGAAAATGAATCTTAATATTAATCCATATATAAAGCGCACCGGGTTATAAGCCGCACTGTCAGCTTTTGAGAAAATTTGTGGTTTTTAGGTGCGGCTAATAGTGCGGAAAATACGGTATATATACATATATATATATATATATATATATATATATATATATATGAAATACTTGACTTGGTGAATTCTAGCTATATATATACTCCTCCCCTCTTAGCCACGCCCCAACCATGCCCCCGCCCCACCCCGACCACGCCCCCACCCCCCACCTCCCGAAATCGGAGGTCTCAAACTTGGCAAGTATGATGGTAGCTTTTCTTCATCCTTCATACAAACGATGATGTTGTCATACTGAATCTGCACAATTCTGTTGTAGCAATGAATGTCAGAAACACGCTGCAGCACACAGCTTCAAATGTGTTCCTCAGCCGACAGCCGGCTCGGGTGGAGCGATGGTGGTAATGGATAGATTTAACCTTTGACTCGAAGAGGGAAACACCTTCTTCATCGTCTGGGTGTTGCTTCAGAGTTTCCACGAGGCTTTTAAGACCCCGTCATCCAATTTCTAAAATGTAAAGAAAGCAGAATAATGGGGATATAATATTTGTTGATTTTATGTGAACTGAGCTGTGGAAGGACATGTGAATGCTCCAGTGCAGATTGTGTCAGTGTGTGCGTGAGTGTGTGTGTGTGTGCGCAAGACCGAAACAGATACGCCCCACCCTCCTTGTTGTGGTATTGTTACCATGGTGACAATAACTAACACGAAACCACTGTGCAGAATTAAAGCACTTTTGAAAGAGAACTTTCTCCTCACTCTCAGTGTTCCTCGCCTACTGAACCCCTCCCCAACTCATCTGTCTGACGTCTTAGCCGCTGCTGAATGTTATTTGAGGTCATGCCGACCTGTGGGCCACATGCATTCAATCATGGCCCCCCATTACAGGACAATGTTTCACAGACCATATGGAAGGCAACAGATAGGGAACCTTTGGAATCCAAATGTGATTGTTCAAGCACTGTTATTTGACTACTGTTGTTATTGATTTGTGCTGTGCTTCAGCGTGGTATACGGGGTGTGTCAGAACACTTCTACAACTGTTGATATTGCAAATCCATGCCACGGGGCTTGACAATCAACCAGCATGTCTATTAAGGCCATGTCTACACTAAGCCGGATAACCCCTTAAACGAATAATTATTTAGCCTAAGCCCCGTTTCGGCCACACTAAATCATCGTTTAAGGTTCCCCTCCTTGGATATTTTTTTACACGGGTAAGTGCGCCGTCTATTTCTTGAATCTCCGGCTCTTAGCTTTGTATGGACTCATCGATCGTTTACAAACTGAGTTCGGAGAGGAAGTGACACCAGAAAGACCGCGCCCCACACAGGAAGTGACATCAGAAAGAAAGCGCCACAGTCAGCTTCATAATAAAGCGGTTTCGTAACTCGGAGCTAACCACTGGAGATATGGAGGCGAGTCATCCAGAAATGCCCGTGTTTCTTCTTCTACATGAATACCTTAAGAGGAAAAAACGCGCGATTGCAGCTATTTCTCAGACGGCAAGAAAACTTTCGAATGTCCGGGTCAGCTGTGATTCTACTTACCGAAAAACTCTGTCCATTTGTCGAAGGAGAGACAACGAGAATGCGGGCTCCTGTGGATGTGATAAAAAAAAGGGAGCGTGTGCTTTGTATTACCTGGCCGTCGAGGGACGACTACGAAAAATGGCGAATGCTTTTGGACTGGCAAAGCAGACTGTATCAGTTATTGTTCGCCATGTATGTCGCAGACTCAACGTCTAGGTCCAGAGTATATAAAGTCACCAAAAAGGAATGGACAATGAAGGTGAAGGTAAAAGAGTGAGGAGTGTCCAGACCAGATATCTAGATCCCTAGATCAATTGTTGTAAAATGTTCTTTATCACATTGTTTACGTGTCTAATAAAGATTTGATTAATTTATGATGGCTCAGGTGTGATTCACTACAATAGGGCCCCACAGCACATTGGATTCCAGTTAATTGAAATACCACAACACTGGATATTGTTCAGATAAGTTACATTTAAGAACTTGCACACAAAGCAACACTGCAGGTGACTATGACACACATGCACATACGTACTAGGTCACGTTGCGTTGACTGACGGAGGGGGGGAGTGGGTCTTAAACAACCATTGTGTGTGTGTGGACAAGGATAAGGTTAGGTGGGATTTACCCGGGATAACCGGCTCAGTGTAAAAGGGCCTTAAGAGATACGGCGGTGTTCGCTTTGTTCAGTGCGGCAGGACGACTCCTGGGGGCTTGACCATGACTGCTCTTTATGCACAGAGCATAGCCCAGAATTTTTTAATAATGAATGAGGGAAAAACGGAAATTTCAGTTTTTGGTCCGGCCCTCACTGACTTGGGACCATTGCAAAATTATGTGCGTCCCAAAGTCACCAGCCTTGGCGTCACTATAGACAGCGATTTTAAACTTGACAAACAAGTCAATGGCGTTTTAGAATCGTGTCTTTATCATCTTCGTCTTTTAGCAAAAGTAAAACCGTTTTTATCTTTTAAACTTTTTGAACAAGTCGTGCATGCTTTTATTTCAAGTCGCCTGGACTACTGCAATTCACTTTATGCTGGCATTAGCCAAAAAGCTCTCTCCCGGTTGCAGTTAGTCCAGAACGCGGCAGCACAACTTTTAACAGGGGCCAGGAAACGCGAGCATATAACCCCAATTCTTGAGACTTTGCACTGGCTCCCTGTTCATTTTAGAATTGATTTTAAAACCTTGCTGTTTGCTTTTAAAGCTTTACATGGACTGGCACCTCAGTATATCTCGGACCTCATCCAAATTTACACTCCTGCGCGCGCTCTGAGGTCCGAGAGCCAGCTCCACCCCGTGGTGCCCAAGACCAGACTTAAATCCAGGGGAGACAGGGCCTTCTCTGTGGTCGGCCCTAAGCTCTGGAACACTTTGCCCCTCCATGTTCAAACTGCTCCCACAGTGGAGTGTTTTAGGTCTTGTCTTAAGACCCACTTTTATTATTTGGCTTTTAACACTACGTGAGTTGTGTGGTCCTCTGTGTTTTTAAAATGTTGATTTCTATTTATTGTTTTAATTGGTTTTACCCTTTGAAATCGTCTTTAATCATATTTATTTTTATATTGGTTTTATATTTATTTATTTTTTGTTTTTATTCAGTCGTTGGTGGAGCTAAGGATAATATTTGAATATTGTTTTTAATATTGTAGTGCAGCACTTTGGAAACATTTTTGTTGTTTAAATGTGCTATATAAATAAAGTGGATTGGATTAGATTGGATGTGTTCTTGTCTCACATTTGAATTATGAATGATAGATACAATTCCAAATATAAGTGCAGTTCCCATTTAAGTACAGACGAGTGCAGTGCAGTGTGATAACAAAAGTCTCTGTTGACAGATATTTAGCCAAAGTTTTGTCACAAAGTGTCAAAATGTACGTATTTTCTTGCACATGACATAGTGGTCCTGTAATGTGTTGTCGTTTACACCAACATCCATATGGTGCCGGCTATTCGTCTGGCTCACCTTTTCGTCTCTGCACGGTTTACGCAGTGTTGAGGAGCAAACGTGTTGTAACATCAGCGACCTGTAGCAGCAGTGTGTGAGGGGCTAATGACAGTGAAACACACACTCACACGTGCACCCAAACACAGGAAGTCGGCTGGTGGTTCTTTACAACCTCTGCTTTCCTGTGCTTGGCTTCAAAGAGTCACTGCTATCAGAGAGGCCTGGTAATGGTTCTCCTCACACAGAGGATTTTCTCTGTGGTCAGCAGTTGGTTATTTTGCTGTTAATTATGGTGAGGCTTGTTAGTTTTTAAACCACTTTCATATTCAACAAAGCAGGTTAAAGGCCTACTGAAACCCACTACTACCGACCACGCAGTCTGATAGTTTATATATCAATGATCAAATATTAACATTGCAACACATGCCGGGTTAGATTACTAAAGTGCAATTTTAAATTTTGCGCGAAATATCCTGCTGAAAACGTCTCGGTATGATGACGCCTGTGCGTGACGTCACGGATTGTAGAGGACATTTTGGGACAACATGGTGGCCAGCTATTAAGTCGTCTGTTTTCATCGCAAAATTCCACAGTATTCTGGACATCTGTGTTGGTGAATCTTTTGCAATTTGTTCAATGAACAATGGAGACAGCAAAGAAGAAAGCGGCAGGTGTTGTGCCGGATAACGCACCCCCGCCGTAGAATGCACCCCCTGACTGTTGTGCCGGATAACACAGCCGGTGTTTCATTGTTTACATTCCCGGAAGATGACAGTCAAGCTTTACCATTGGCCTGTGGAGAACTGGGACAACAGAGACTCTTACCAGGAGGACTTTGAGTTGAATACGCAGACGCGGTACCGTGAGTACGCAGTTGCGGCTTCCAAACATTTGATCGCTTGCCCGTACGTGCGTGCCGCTATGTTCATGTCACGTACGTAACTTTGGGGACTTTGGGGAAATATATGTGCTGTATGAACTTTGGGGAGGTGAACGGTACTTTGGGCTGTGGGATTGAGTGTGTTGTGCAGGTGTTTGAGTTGTATTGGCGGGTTATATGGACGGGAGGGGGGAGGTGTTTGTTATGCGGAATTAATTTGTGGCATATTAAATATAAGCCTGGTTGTGTTGTGGCTATGTGTTTATTTACTGTTTTAGTCATTCCCAGCTGAATATCAGGTCCCACCTGCCTCTCACAGCATCTTCCCTATCTGAATCGCTCCCACTGCCCTCTAGTCCTTCACTCTCACTTTCCTCATCCACAAATCTTTCATCCTCGCTCAAATTAATGGGGAAATCGTCGCTTTCTCGGTCCGAATCGCTCTCGCTGCTGGTGGCCATGATTGTAAACAATGTGCAGATGTGAGGAGCTCCACAACCTGTGACGTCACGCGCATATCGTCTGCTACTTCCGGTACAGGCAAGGCTTTTTTATCAGCGACCAAAAGTTGCAAACTTTATCGTCGATGTTCTCTACTAAATCCTTTCAGCAAAAATATGGCAATATCGCAAAATGATCAAGTATGACACATAGAATGGACCAGCTATCCCCGTTTAAATAAGAAAATCGCATTTCAGTAGGCCTGTAACGATCTGGTGTGGTGGATCCCAAGGATGCAGAGACGTTTTAGTGTGCTGTCAACAGTCTTTCTCTTTATTCAAGAGGTAGCACACAATAGCAAAAACAAAGGCGATGGTGGCAAACACACACCATGTAAAAACTACCAATATAAATTACCTACAAAAAAACAAAAGCGCTAGACAAGGCTAGGAGATATACTTCATGAAAGAAGTAATACTGAAAAAACAAAGTACAAAATAAAAGCGCTAGACAAGGCTAGGAAAAATACAAGTAAACCTGAGATGTTTCACAAGACGAACTAGTGAGTCCGCTGGCGAGTCAAAATACAAATGTGCCTGAAGGAAGCAGTCGACAAAGTTCCGGCGCTCACAGGCCGTCAGCAGCCAGGTTAAATAGGCTGCCCCTAATCAATGTCAGGTGTGTGCTGCTGCCTCGCACCAGCTGCACTCCATACTGAGGATGAGAGAGAGAGTGAACATTGTGTGCAAACAACAACAGAAATCAACAGGGAAATTTCAGATTACCACAAGGCCTTTAAATAACAGGTTGTCTTGGGTGTTTTGGTCAGATTCAGAGTCACCGTTCCGCATTGATTGTTGACATGAATAGAACTATATATAATTGTTAGTGATGTGCAGATTGATACGGAAATATCGATACTGCCAATACCGTATCTGTATAATAATATCTTTGATACGGTAGTTATATGGAATAATATATATCATTAACAGGAACACAGTGTAACATAAGTAAATCATTTGGATCTTGTCTAAATCCGTGTTTCTTAACCATAGGGGCCCCTAAAGAGCCACCACAAAATATCTGTTTCTCAGCTGTGGTCTGTATGGGCCACAGCGATACTCAGTTGTAATACACTTTCTCACCACATGTGGCAGTAATGACTATCTCAAACAAACAGCAAAAGTATAAAAAGCAGGGGTCCTATGGCCTGCGGGCCAGAAACAAACAAACAAAAAGTTTTTATTTTTTATTTTTTTTAAATCTGTCCTTTCTAATCCATTTTCTATCGCTTGTTACTCTCGCGGTCTCCTAGCCACTCAGGCCAATCATGTTAGGTTTAGACTTAGACAAACTTTATTGATCCACAAGGGAATTTGTTCCACACAGTAGCTCAGTTACAAAGGATGGAAAGTGTAAGGATGTAAAGGGTAATGCAGGTATAAAGTAGACTTAAAATGTACTGTAGTAGGAATATAAAATATAACATATATATAATATTTATATATTATATATACTTATACATATATATCTATATTGTCTAACCAGCCACATTTCTTTAACCCAATGCGACCCCCCGAGTCCAAAAGTTTGGGGACCCCTGGTCTAGAGGTAAGGTCATGGAGAAGTTTCTTCAGCGCAAAAAATATGACTAAAGTGGTGAAGCAGCAACACATAAAATACACTACTTTTTAAATGTTACCAGACACATTAGGTACATTTGCACGAAGTATTTATATCCAATTAGTATCGCCGATTCCAACCAACATTTTACTCAGAAGAGGGATGGAAAGAAAATCAGTGGTATTGCACATCACTAATAATGCTTTGGACCAACACGATTTGATTTGACGTTCCATAAAGTCATATCTGTATTGTCCGCCAAAAAGTCAGCGCTCTATGAAGTCCAGGCTTGTTGAAAAGCACTTCAAGGCACAATGGTGGTGATGGAGCCGTTGTGAGGTAAATGAGCATGACAACGTTTTTCACTGACAGCAGCCTTACCGCCAGAGGATATAAAGGAGAAACAGGCCTTGGTGTGTGCCGCTTCCTGTAATGGATGCCACTAAAGTCAGAAGGACTCATCAGTCGAGCTCATTTCACAAACTCACATGGTGATTATGAGTGTTAGATCACATAATCACGAGCTAACCTTTAACATGTTGTTTCTTAAATACTCCTGAGAGCATGCAATAGAAAGTAATTATGTTTTACTTTTGTAATGAATCTACAGTTGCTGTCTTTCCCAACAGAGGTCGCCACAGCAAGTCAATGGCATGATTTGTTTGGCTTAGTTTCTTACATTGAATACCCTTCGTGACGTAATCCCTCAATTTATGCTGGTTTGGGAGTGGCACTGGACAGCTCCCATGGCTGGGGATCGGGGAATAATACCCAACAGCTTGTACCATTACACCATTACTGTGTTGAATCTACAGCAGTGTTTGGAATAACGCTCCTGGTGACAAGTAATTAATGACTATTTCTTACGATACGCCATCTCCATCACTTAGAGTGAAATACCACTTGTCACTTTCATGGCAATCATTCAAGGTGCTAAATAGAAGTGGTCAGAACTGCACTTACACTTTGCTGGACGAATATGTGAGGCAAGCTGAAACCTACACTGGCCGCCCTGATGTGGGATCGGAGCCGAGGATGTCGTTGTGGCTTGTGCAGCCCTTTGAGACACTTGTGATTAAGGGATATACCAAATAAACTTTGATTGATTGATTGATTGATTGATGGATTTTTAACTCTTCGGCGATTGGCTGATGAGCTGTCGAGCCCAGCCGACATGGCTAATGATGGCACTCACATGAAAGATTCTTTCAAAAGTGATGCACGCTTAGGGAGACACAATTTCAATTGCCATATTCCTTGTTACACACACGCAGAAATTGCATGAATTCCAAGAGGGTGCATGTATTGCTAAAACTCTGGCTCGAATTTGAGAGCAAGCTGCAATGAACGTGTCGTCTATCTATAGTGCAAAGCCGCTTCTAAGATACTAATTTTCACCATCATGGTGGGAAATAAACAATGTTTCTTCCAAGTACGGTGTCTCTGGAGAACTAAATAAAAAGGACCATTCCGTATTTAAAATACTACACACACAGAATGACACAAGAAGCTGACTTCTAAGTAAAGCTTCCATGCAAAATAGGGGTGATCAATCCCGATGTTGAAGCTATCGATAACTAGTATAGTATCAGCATATAAACAATAATTGTTTTGGTCGTTTTTGTTATTGTTTACAAACTTAAGGATTAAGTCTCTGGATACAGGAAGTCTTTGAGGGCAAACATTATTTAAATGGGACCCAATACCGTATTTTTCGGAGTATAAGTCGCTCCAGAGTATAAGTCGCACCGGCCGAAAATGCATAATAAAGAAGGAAAAAACATATATAAGTTGCACTGGAGTATAAGTCACATTTTTTGGGGAAATTTATTTGATATAACCCAACACCAAGAATAGACATTTGAAAGGCAATTTAAAATAAATAAAGAATAGTGAACAACAGGCTGAATAAGTGTACATTATATGAGGCATAAATAACCAACAGAGAACGTGCCTGGTATGTTAACGTAACATATTATGGTAAGAGTCATTCAAATAACCACAACATATAGAACATGCTCTACGTTTACCAAACAATCTGTCAGTCCTAATCGCTAAATCCCATGAAATCTTATACGTCTAGTCTCTTACGTGAATGAGCTAAATAATATTATTTGATATTTTTCGGTAATGTGTTAATAATTTCACACATAAGTCGCTCCTGAGTATAAGTCGCACCCCCGGCCAAACTATGAAAAAAACTGCGACTTATAGTCCGAAAAATACGGTAGTACTTTTTGCCTTTGTTTAGTTTTTGTGCACAAACCACACTATTAAAAAAAAAAAAAAAAAAAAAAAAAAAAGTATGTAGCATTCAATACAATGATAAATAAGTTATACTTTGTGGAAGTTGCCCTCCTGTGGGTTCTTCTGAACACAAAGATGCTCTCGTGGGCCCGGTAGTCTGGGTAACAAGTCTTTTACTTTCAAGCCAAATGTCTCTCGCTCTCATCCTCTGCTCACCAGCAACTCCCAACCCCGTCTCTCGTCCCGGCTGCTCCGAATAAAGGCGACAGGTGATTAGATAACAAAGCCCAGCTGGTCAAACTACTCACCTGCCGCTGTCTTCAAGGCCGGTCCTTGCACACCCCGCTCCACGGCAGGCTCACAGGCCACGCCCCCTCCACATACTTGTATAGCGCTTTTCTGCCTTCAAGGTACTCAAAGCGCTTTGACACTATTTCCACATTCACACATTGATGGCGGGAGCTTCCATGCAAGGCCCTAACCACGATCCATCAGGAGCATGGGTGTAGTGTCTTGTTTAAGGACAAAACAGACGTGACTAGGATGGCGGAAGTTGGGGATCGAACAAAGTTGCTAGCACAGCCGCTCTACCAACCAAGCCATGCCGTGCCCAATACATGATCATTGACAAAACTTCTGGCCAAATCTAAATTTAAGATAAGCTTCATAAAGATGTGTTGTCATGCTTGCGTTAGTTACTTGCTATAAAATATTTTCAGTTCTAAAATCCATTTTCAAAGTATTGAAATTGGATCAAAACTGGTAAAAAAAAAATTCAGCTCGGGAGGCCAAAAATGTTGATGAATAATAAACACGTACCGTTAGCACCGCAATGCAGGCTGGAAAAGGGAAATCCTCCACCAACATTACATTAACATAATACCCCACTTTTGGCCAAGAAGAGACACTGATGCATTTTATTAACTAGCGTGAGGACACGCAGTGAACACGTACAACAGGAGCTGCAGTCGATCACGTCTCATACTCGTCATTCCATACAGCAGGGGCTGAGCTAACAAAACAAACCCCAACCTCGTTTGCAGACGCATGTCCCTCCACAAGCACCACCTTTTAAAGGCACACACTCATGTCACTTTGATCTCATGAAAACACTTTTAACTCACACGCCATTCATTTGGAATGTTTTTCAAAAAAGTAAGGCATAAATTACGTTTACTTGTAAATAACTTTTATTAATACATTTGTAGTCCAGTTAGCTTCTCGGGTAAAGAACTAGTTATTAAACGTATTTACTTTGTAAACTTGATATTCCCGACACAGATCTAAATACTGAAAAAATTGTTTATTTAATCTGCCAAACTGTAACATTCAAGCTTGTATTTTTACATGTTCAAAAATGACAAAAAATAAATAAAAGCAAATAAACTTTAGATAACGGTATTGAACTACAGTGTTGCGATTGGTTTAAAACCGTAACACTCAAGATCATATGTACACAGGGTTTCCCCTTAATTTACATGATCCGTCACACCTTAATAATTAGTTTGTTTTTTTATGTGAAAACAAAGTAATATAATGTATTTCAGCCTCAAAAAAGAGATACACATGAAGGCTGACGCTCTTTTTAACTTTTATTGCCAATCTTATGCTAACAACGGGCCAAATTCCATCAAGTTTTTCCTCTGCCCAACAAGTTTTTTTTTCCTCTGTGCACACACATCTGTCTTCGTCTTTCACTCGTAGACATGCAACACTTCCTCATTCTCCACCAACACGGTGTGTTCAAGACAATGGGGAAAATTAACATCATAATACACAAACATATGCTTTAACACAAGCAGGTAGTTACAGTATGAATGTATACACACACACACACACACACACACACATATATATATATATATATATATATATATATATATATATATATATATATATATATTGATTTGCACACTATTGACTGGTGATGCATCGGAAATTTGGCCACCGAAAAAAATACTTTGATCACTGGAACAGCGCTGCCGAAAACGGATGTTGTGATGACGTAATCAATACGCACGGGGTTGTCTGGAGAAGAGGCAGCACGTCCGCGCTGTGAACGTACTTTACTGTATTTGATATATACCCACGGACAGCGATCTTCAAGGAGAAGAAGGCTTGCAACAGCATGAGACATCATGATCTCTGCACCTCGCTTTTCATCGCGGACATGAAGTGACAGAAGTAAAGAGTCTGTTAACAATTGTTGCCTTTTTAAAGAAAATATATGCATCATAGCAAATAATATGATGACATCATATTAACCACGCCCAAACCGCCATAGGTATCTTGACAATCTAGGGGAAACCCTGCTAAATATTAAAAAAGATCTCTCTCTATAGTATACTATTGGCTTACCTGCCTATGCAACCTTACATAATTTATAGCCTAACTCAATAGCCCTTCAGAAGACCACTATCTGGAGTTTGGCCCCATTACTGTCAGTCAAACCATAACCTTCAACTTATTACTTAGCTGTCTGCTCAGTATGTGATTGAAGTAAATGTATTTACCTACATTTGCATATCTATCTGAGAGAATTAACTGTCAAAAGGTGTGCTTTTGTATTGACACTTGAGATGAATAATTCTAATGATGAAAGATGCAATAATGCAATTGAAAAAAACCCGGTGGGTATATGCCAGAGTATGCAAAGTTATTACTGAAGGTAGTATAGCTGACTTTGTACTGCATAAAACAGTACGTGTCACATTCCCGTGTTGTATTTTTTCTCTTTAAATGTTTTAGCTCTACTCATTGTGACTTCCAACTCTCCTGTCAATAGTTAATTCGATTTTGTTTAGTTAGTTTGCTGTTTAGTCTTGCCCTGATCCCTGTTTCCTCCAATCATCCACAGATTTCCGTTTGTCTTCTGTATTTGAATATTCAGAACTTTGGACATTTATCATTATAATAATTAATCAAACATTACAATTTTACCAATTCAAACTCAGTCTTTGACAGTGTCCCTCATCAAGGGCATCAATGATGGCTCCAGGGAAAATGAAATACCCAAGTAGGACAAGCCATTAATGCACTGAAAAAAAAATGCAGATTCAAAGAGTATTCAGTGTATAAATTACAATTGTCTCCATGGCATTAGTCACCTTTGTCTCATCAAAGCACCTCTGAATTGCAAAGCTGCTCATGCAAGGGTTCTGGTAATCAGGGAGACATGAAGAAATGATTTGTGGGATGGGTTGACATTTACAAGTATACTCCACTACCAGGAATCCAATTTGCGTCTGAGGTTTTTACTATGTTACTTAAACTTTTGGCACTTTTAGTTCTAAATTATCACTGCACAATGTAGCTTTCTTTTCATATGGAGCAGGTTTTGGCACAAAACTAATCATTATTCAGGTCATGAACTGTACATGAACCTGAGAATGCAGTGTGTACTGAGCACTCCTATTACTAGAAAGGCTATCCCACATCATATTGCTAATTTATGTAGGTATAGTCTTTACACAAATTAATTTAAAAGTACACAAAAAGGCAAGCTGTCACTTTTTATCTCTCTATTAAAGTTGTCTAATTGTAGGTCTGATGCTAAAATTGCCTTAAAAATATCTAATCGTTATTTGCAATCTTGATAAAAGGCTTTAGAGGTTTTAGTTAATATGTTAGACTCATTCCGTTCTGTTGTCCTAATATGCTGTAGTTTGATCATGTTGTGAACCTTTTATTTTATCGTGAAAATAATGAATTTGATTCCTTGCTGATTTTATAAGTTCACCACCTTACAAGGACATGAGCAGTTCACAATTATCATGGTAGGTTTGTGCAACAGGGAAAAAGAGTATTTATATAAAAAACACGGAATAAAGGTTGGAATACAAATTGTATTTGATTGCGTCAAACAAATATTTGATTCGCTACCAACAAGCAAGAATTCTAACCCCTGCAGTCCAGTTATGTGTCAATGAAGCACACAAATTGTGTAAGTAGTAGTAATATTATTATTAGTAGTAGTAGTACTGAAGTATGTTGTGGTCGGATAAGATCAAAATGGAGCTTGTTGGCACTTACTGGACTTGTCAAATTTGTAGGCAGAGAATTTTCTCCACATTGAAACTTTAAACCCTTGTATTGAAAGCTCCAGGCCTCAGTCAGAACACTCAGTACATGTGCATGCCCTAAATTAGTCAAATTTTTCAAATAGTTCGGCTTTAAATAAGCATTCCACAACCCATGGAAACACCTTAAAGGGGAACATTATCACAATTTCAGAAGGGTTAAAACCATTAAAAATCAGTTCCCAGTGGCTTATTTTATTTTTCGAAGTTTTTTTCAAAATTTTACCCATCACGCAATATCCCTAAAAAAAAGCTTCAAAAGTGCCTGATTTTAACACCCGTCCATTTTCCTGTGACGTCACACAGTGATGCCAATACAAACAAACATGGCGGATAGAACAGCAAGCTATAGCGACATTAGCTCGGATTCAGACTCGGATTTCAGCGGCTTAAGCGATTCAACAGATTACGTATGTATTGAAACAGATGGTTGTAGTGTGGAGGCAGGTAGCAAAAACGAAATTGAAGAAGAAACTGAAGCTATTGAGCCATATCGGTTTGAACCGTATGCAAGCGAAACCGACGAAAACGAGACGACAGCCAGCGACACGGGAGAAAGCGAGGACGAATTCGGCGATCGCCTTCTAACCAACGATTGGTATGTGTTTGTTTGGCATTAAAGGAAACTAACAACTATGAACTAGGTTTACAGCATATGAAATACATTTGGCAACAACATGCACTTTGAGAGTGCAGACAGCCCATTTCAGGCGCGCTAAGAACAAATATTTTTCCACGATTTCAGCACTCAGGTTAACCATACCTAAATAGACACAAAATACTGCATTACACAAGACTACCCGAATGTACTCGAACGATTGAAAAAAATAAATGTTTTTAAGCTAAATTATTGGTAAAAACAGTTTATGTATAATAATTTACGTAAAACCGCGAGTAATGAATAAAGTTTTCATCAATTAATATATTCTGTAGACATACCCTCATCCGCTCTCTTTTCCTGAAAGCTGATCTGTCCAGTTTTGGAGTTGATGTCAGCAGGCCAGGGAAGCTAGGGTCGATATTCTTCTCTTGATCATCTTTGGTTCATTCTTGCCATCTCTGTCGTAGCATAGCTTTCGTCGGTAAAGTGTGTGGAACAAACGACTGACCATTTCGTCGGCTTTCCCCACACCCTCGTATTTTGAACAAATTTCGTCCAATTTCTTGCCACTATCGCATCTTTGGGCCACTGGTGCAACTTGAATCCGTCCCTGTTCGTGTTGTTACACCCTCCGACAACACACCGACGAAAGTGAGAAAATGGCGGGTTGCTTCCCGATGTGACGTCACGTTGTGACGTCATCGCTCCGACAGCGAATAATAGAAAGGCGTTTAATTCGCCAAAATTCACCCATTTAGAGTTCGGAAATCGGTTAAAAAAATATATGGTCTTTTTTCTGCAACATCAAGGTATATATTGACGCTTACATAGGTCTGGTGATAATGTTCCCCTTTAATCCCATCATGTTCGGTTTTTGAAAAGTCAGATTTACACAACTGCATTATGCGATTGAAAACCAGATCTCTCGAAAGGGGTGTGTGCGCCGGAGGGGACGCTTCTGTGCGCGCATGCGCCAGCCTCAATGTGAGGGATGTAACCCGGAAGCAGATACTATTCAATAAAAACGGCAATAATTGTAATAAAAGGAGACTGTTTATTTGCTTCACATCTTAAAAGAATGGAACATTTTCAAGTTCATCGATGGTAGAACAAAAGAAACCTATTTATTTAAGAAGGTAACTAAGGTAATGTAGAATGCCGGCTTAATTCGGACACCCGAACGAAATACAAAAGAGATGAAAGCGAATGAAGCATGTATTATATATTACAAAGCGAATAATAAAGCATACACAAACCTCTTCACGCTGCATTTGTGCACTCCAAACTGATTAACAATAACTTTGTATTCCACACAAAGGGTCTTTTCCTTTGGATTTAAAACTCCTTCCATCAATCCACAGAGCCTTCTCTGCCTTATGAATGAACTCCGACACATTCAAAAGTTTTGTTTTCATGATTCTCAGTCCGAAAATCCATGCGAAAAAACTCTTTCCACGTTCTTTCTTTGCTTCGGACCTGCAGCCACTCCGATACATATTTGGTAGTAGCGTCATGTTCGTAGCACAATCCAAGATCATTTCTTGATTCTGTTTGATATTTAAAGGGGAACATTATCACCAGACCTATGTAAGCGTCAATATATACCTTGATGTTGCAGAAAAAAGACCATATATTTTTTTAACTGATTTCCGAACTCTAAATGGGTGAATTTTGGCGAATTAAACGCCTTTCTATTATTCGCTCTCGGAGCGATGACGTCACAACGTGACGTCACATCGGGAAGCAATCCGCCATTTTCTCACTTTCGTCAGTGTGTTGTCGGAGGGTGTAACAACACGAACAGGGACGGATTCAAGTTGTACCAGTGGCCCAAAGATGCGAAAGTGGCAAGAAATTGGACGAAATTTGTTCAAAATACGAGGCTGTGGGGAAAGCCGACGAAATGGTTAGTCGTTTGTTCCGCACACTTTACAGACGAAAGCTATGCTACGACAGAGATGGCAAGAATGTGTGGATATCCTGCGACACTCAAAGCAGATGCTGACATCAACTCCAAAACTGGACAGATCAGCTTTCAGGAAAAGAGAGCGGATGAGGGTATGTCTACAGAATATATTAATTGATGAAAACTTTATTCATTACTCGCGGTTTTACGTAAATTATTATACATAAACTGTGTTTACCAATAATTTAGCTTAAAAACATTTAAATGCAGACAGCCCTGGAATGGGCTGTCTGCACTCTCAAAGTGCATGTTGTCGCCAAATGTATTTCATATGCTGTAAACCTAGTTCATAGTTGTTAGTTTCCTTTAATGCCAAACAAACACATACCAATCGTTGGTTAGAAGGCGATCGCCGAATTCGTCCTCGCTTTCTCCCGTGTCGCTGGCTGTCGTGTCGTTTTCGTCGGTTTCGCTTGCATACGGTTCAAACCGATATGGCTCAATAGCTTCAGTTTCTTTTTCAATTTTGTTTTCGCTACCTGCCTGTGTATATAACGATGGTTAAAATTAGGCACTTTGAAGCTTTTTTTAGGGATATTGCGTGATGGGTAAAATTTTGAAAAAAACTTTGAAAAATAAAATAAGCCACTGGGAACTGATTTTTAATGGTTTTAACCCTTCTGAAATTGTGATAATGTTCCCCTTTAACATTATTATAGCCATTGTGTTAACATCCCAACAAAGTTGGCTGTTAACTTGTTAGAAGCCACTGACGCCTTGTGTGATATAGGTTAACCGGAAAAGCAATACATTTATCCGCACTGGAAGGAAATACGCTATGACCAACAGTTGCATTAGAGAGTGCATGGACACTTGGACTTCACACATAGGTGTGAAAATACATAAAAACGATCTATTTGAGAAATTAGACTAATTTAGTGCATGAAAACATAATGACTGAAGATGGGTCACGGACTTGTCCCCGGCATAAAAATGACCTGAAACATAGAGCCAAGAACATAAAAAGGTGTCTCAAGATTAATCAAATTACGATCCTGGAGTGGCCCAGCCGGTGTCTGGACGATGTTACAATTGAAAACCTGCGAAGGGAACCGAAACCTCGAGTTGCAAAACAACAGCCTTGAAACGTTTTGAAATGTATCTGTAAAAAGGTGTGGACACAAATCCCTCCTGAGATTTGCTCAACCCTGATGACGGACAACAACAAACTTCTGACCTTAGTGCTTAACAGCAAGGGTTACTCAACCTGCTACTGAGGCTGAACTCCAAGTCTCCTTTGTAACACTTCCAAGGGGGACGGCGTGGCGAAGTTGGTAGAGTGGCCGTGCCAGCAATCGGAGGGTTGCTGATTACTGGGGTTCAATCTCCACCTTCTACCATCCTAGTCACGTCCGTTGTGTCCTTGGGCAAGACACTTCAACCCTTGCTCCTGATGGCTGCTGGTTAGCGCCTTGCATGGCAGCTCCCGCCATCAGTGTGTGAATGTGTGTGTGAATGGGTGAATGTGGAAATACTGTCAAAGCGCTTTGAGTACCTTGAAGGTAGAAAAGCGCTATACAAGTATAACCCATTTATCATTTATTTATTACCTTCATCTTACCTCAAACCCTCGTCCCTCAAAATAGAGGGCTAAGACATTGTGGTGGAATGCACGCCATAAGAGAGGCAACTTGTTACTAAATGATAATATGCTCTAAATAGCGAACCGCACAGCATGTAGAAGCTACAATCTGTACAATACCGTCATTTCTAGAGTACAAGGCGCCTTTTTTTCCCCACGCTTTGAACCCTGTTCTTTACACAATGTTGCGGGTAGTTTATGGATTTTACACGTTCACAAGCCTTACATGCTGCCAATAAATGTAGTCTTGTCACATCAGATCAATTAAATTGTTCACATTAAACCAACCGCGCTCAAACAATTATCTAGTTAGCCATTTAGCGTGGTATACATTCACCCTCATCATGGAGAAAATGCGACTCAATGCACACAATGCAGCCCCAAAGCCAAAGCGATTGGATAAGGAAACAGCCGCTATATGGAATGGGAATCCGCCACCACTAACGGGCAGTGTTGGGACTAACGCGTTACAAAGTAACGCGTTACTGTAACGCCGTTAGTTTTGGCGGTAACTAGTAATCTAACGCGTTATTTTTTTATATTCAGTAACTCAGTTACCGTTGCTACATGATGCGTTACTGCGTTATTTTACGTTACTTTTTATGTAGTATAAAGTGTGTTTTATCGGAGCGCTGCGTTCTGATTCTTCTTGTGTCACAAGCCGGAGAAGAGAGAGAGACATGCGCTCTGTGTGGGTGTGTCTGAGTGTGAGTGTGGGGAGCGAGGGGGGGGGGGGTGTCTGATCATGGCGGACCCAGAAGTCGAGTTTGCTAACATGGAGATATTTTCACGACTTTTCTTTTGTCGAGCACAAAAAAAATAACATTTTAGTTAAATGTAAATTGTGCTTTGGATCAAAGATGCCATCTACTGCCCAAAACAGCAATTCAAATCTGCTGAAACAAGCTACATAGCAACATGCTTCGACGAAGCTAGTAAAGAGAGACAGAGACTCTGATGCCACTTCACCTCCACCACCACCACCATTCACCGCTGAAGGTACACACTCTGTCAATCAATGTTCCCTCTAATTGTTCATGTGTGTGAGCAAACGCAAAAACTCCCTGAGCATTGAGTGGAGCCCATGTGAGCAACAACACATGTGCACACTGTGGCTACACCAGCAGCACACCTGTCCCAAACCTCACTAAATAACAACTTACATCTCCATCCATCCATCCATTTCCTACCGCTTGTCCCTTTCGGGGTCGCTGGAGCCTATCTCAGCTGCATTCGGGCGGAAGGCAGGGTACACCCTGGACAAGTCCCCATCTCATCACAGGGCCAACACAGATAGACAGACAACATTCTCTTATTATTATAATCAAATGACAGCAGTCATTTCCATTTCTAATATAAGTGTTTAGGCCCATTTATAATGACAATAACAAAAAATATTGTTTTTCATGAACTGTGTACTTGTATTGTTTGTCTGGGTGGAGGTCCTGCTTTGGAAATAATTTGTACCCCTTTCAGACATTGCATTTAGTTCCCATTAAAACATTCACATGTTGCACAATGAGATGTAAGCAGGGGATCATGTGTACATTCCTGCAACTTCCTGTTTGTAAAAAATATATTTTTATTAGTATTTATTTAATATACTAACAGCATTTAATGATTCATATTTATAAATTAAGATTCCTAATAAATGACACTAGAATAAGCACACATTTGATTGGTAAATCATAGTGTAACGACCTGGAATGACACTTTATGTGTGGTGTTGGAGTTGTCCGACTTTTTGTGTGGCTGTAAACGCATCACTGGCTAAGTGCCATATGTGCATGTGTTGGCGCACGTGAGAGAGCGAGCGGCTGCTGTTGATATAACAAAGTTGCTTTTGGTCTGGTTTGTACTGCAGAAAATGACCAGTTTTGCTAGATATCATTTTTTTACTAATGTTTTGGTGATGTGTTAATACCGACAGTAAAGAGTTTTGCTCAGTAAAGTGATGGATGGAATTCATGTCCTCAAAGCGTCTCGACAGACGTTACAATATTTGAACAATGATGACGAAAACGGTTTTCTCTGTCGTGTCCGTGTCGTGTCGAAAATTGTTATGCGCTTATTTTTTTATTTGATTTTGTGCATGGCATAGATTTGCCGTGCGCAGAGGATGCTTGAGCAGTGCGCAATTGCACATGCGCGCTCCTGAGACGGAACGTTGCTGTCAATTCTCTTATATACTCTTTCATTCTAGACTTCTAGAGTGTTTGATTATCACATCACTCTAAATGTATAGACTATAAAGTTCAAACATAAAGAGGGATCCTAGTGGGCCAGGCCAATCTTTCCTTATCTCTAAACTAAAACTGGGGAAATGTGTAGTGTTCTGGGTTTCAGACATGATTTTGTATAAGAATTACTTGAGGAAGAAAATGCCTGGTTAGACTTTGTGTATGTAGTGTGTGCCTTTCTTGGTTTACATCTATGCTGTTATTATGCTGTTTGTTACTTATGTATGTTATGTTGCAGCTATTTAAAATAGTTTTGTCAATTTGTTCTGGCCAGAAACAAATTGGCCTTTGTAACATATCTTTGTCTTTGTGTGTTGTATGTAGACCACATGGCTTAGCAGAGTTGAGTGATGCAAATGCATGTCAAGTTGATCAACAGATTGTATTATTCTCCACTACAATAACAGTACTGAAATGAAGGCTAAAAGGGCATTAATTGGAGCTTTAAAAAAAAAAGAAAAAAGAAGTAACTAAATAGTTACTTTTCACAGTAACGCATTACTTTTTGGTGTAAGTAACTGAGTTAGTAACTGAGTTACTTTTGAAATGAAGTAACTAGTAACTGTAACTAGTTACTGCTTTTCAGTAACTAACCCAACACTGCTAACGGGTCACAAAAGGCCGGACCGCTGCTTACAAAAGAAGACAAGGTCCGCGGAGAAGGAGAAGGACAAACAAGGAACTCTCCGGTAGGCAACAGTAGTTTGTTGTGTTAAATGCACTGTCTTTTGCATCCATTGCACCGGTCGCCCACCGGTCGTTATTCCCATTGGGTTGAGTTTTTTCTTGACCTGATGTGGGATCTGAGCCGAGGACCTTGTTGTGGCTTGTGCGGCCCTTTGAGAAACTTGTGATTAAGGGCTATATAAATAAACTTTGATTGATTGATTGATAGAAATACAACCTATAGGGATTTGGCCTAAGTTGTGATGTTCTTGTGTGGTGTGCACCCCAAGATACTGAGTCTTTAATGGCAGGAAAAAGGCTAACAAAAAGTGTGGGTCGCGGTATAGGATGCACACAAGGAAAAGGTAGGTTAATATTGTGTTAGAATAAATCTACCATCAAATGTATGGACTGCCTGTGTCTTTGGAAGTAGGTCAACTTAGAAAATCGGATAATTATTTCCCGCACTGTTCGTGTGAGCCGAGTTTCGAAGAACAGGTCAACTATGACATACAGTAAGAAAAAGTCTAATAACATGAGTTTAAGTCATTGCACCTCCACCTGTCAAGTATCAGTGCTCACATGTACAGTACACACACCATTTAAGCATTCAACCTCGAGTAGATTTGTTGCCTGGAAAGCCATAATTCGTTGTTTAAGACATTGACGCATCAACATAAAAACTGCTTTCCCTTTGATTCTTCCTTGTCGGTAGCGCGACAAAATTGCCACTGTGATCTCTAGCCTCGGAGGCCAAAGTGCAGACTGTCAGCTATGTGATACTAAAAGTTCCAAGTTCACGTATAACCCTCCAGGGCTGTGGTCACGAAACCAGCTGGAAAGCTTTGTATGAAAGAGCTGCAAAATTAAGAGGTCTGAGTGCATTGTAAGCCCCCAGCTAAATATGAACATCTGAAAAAGTCAGCCGTATATACTGTAGGTCTGAACAATTTTTACCGGTTGTGTGTAGTTTTGTACCCTAATAATTAGTAATTATTTTCATTCCAGGTAAAGGTGTTAATCACTGGAATACTGGCAGTTGCACACTAGGAAAGATGCTACAAAAATTGTCAGACACCTCCCACGTTAAGTTCCTGGAACCTTTAGTACCTGGAACTATAGGTTCTTGTAGAAGAATGTGGTTTGTGTTTCCACACATTTTACAGTTCAGGGTAGTTTATACAAAGCAGGCTGATGACTTATGAAGAAGTGGCACAGTTTATCTCTACATTAATGCCATGTAAATAAAAATAGAAAAATATGTAATATTATTTTACTTAAGTCTAAGTAAAGTAAGACCAAAGCAATACGAAAAAAACAATATGATTAAAAAACAAAATGTATCAATTTTTACATAAAAAGTCATCCTCTCGGTTAATAATGAATTAACATAGGTCAGGCAAATCCTTAGCTGCAAATACAATATATAAATACTAGTCAGTGTTTATCTCGTAATGACAACATGAACACATCAGATTTAGCGTTTGCTTGTTAAAATTAGCATTATGAACATTGTTTTACCATCACTGTCATATAAGTTGCTGTAACAGTCAGTTCATACGCTTAGGTTGGATGTGTTCTAGAAGAATATGTTTGAATTGTGAGCTAAATGGTTACAACCTGATAACACTAACGCTCCATAAGCTTCTCCAGAAGCCACCAAATCACACCAGCAGAGAAGCCTATCAGCTCTGCATCTCGCTGACGTTGATGATTTGTAAACCCCGCTTCCTTTTTGCACTACAAAGAGAACCATTTGTCTTAGTGCTGTCATTCCAAAGAGCCATCCTTCAGGATGCCTGCTATGTTCGTGATAAGAAGCTCGGACAGCATTTGTATCCAGCCTGGACTGATGCTCACCTACAGATGGGAAGGTATTTAAATTGCAATTTTTCAGCTCGGCATGTAAAAGACCTCTTCAGTCACAGATTGACAATCTTGTCTTCTCATTTCTTTCAGCATGCTTGGTGGAAATGAAAACAAGGAGATTTAGGCGATATTTTATCCAACGGTCAAAGGGAATGGGCCACATATGTCCAGGGTGAGATCGATTAGTGCTAGTAGTGATCTGGAATCTGAATGTTTTAGGAACTGCATCCTGCCACCTTTCCACCCTGGTGACCCATGGCTCCCTCCCTGGGAGACCAATTTATTCATGGTTATCTAATCTCTCGCAAAATAATTTTTGCTACCAAATGAATCAATGTAAAAGTCTCATGACAGATGAAACAATGATTTTACTGTGACAGTTTTTCCCTTGACAATATTGACATGTTAATACTGCGATATGTGTCCAGTAGTAGATTATTATAAATAAACAACACACACAAAGCACATAATAAGTGAACAAATGTTGACTTAACTTCAAGTCGTCTACGTAAATCAGGTTTTTATCGTGGAATACATCTGTGGCAGGTTGGCCCAACTCAGCAGAACAATGCACTGTAAAATTGACAAGATCATTAATCACTGTCAGTTTTTACTAAACTGCCAAAAAAGTTGTTTCACACCGATCGGATTGAAAGTGTTGTAATCAAATATAAAAACATACATCTAACATTCCATCAGCATCTCCACCCAAGAGCAGATTTCCCTTTATATAGTCTAGTGTTTAGTTCTCATAACTTCTATTGCCAAACCGCCCTTGGTTTCTTTACATAAATATCAAATGTGTCCTTTGCTCACCTAATGTCTTTAAATTATTTTTTGGATGGTTAGGATGTGATTAATATTTTTATAAAATATATAACATGTATTAAATGTAAATTAAACTTTGAATTGAATTTATGTGTGACGATATGTCACATTCACGCCGGGTTGTGTTTTTCTGGGTTGGTGTTTATTTCCTATCAGTGCTCTTATTTTGGTTAAATGTCCTGCCTGTCTCCCTGAGAGCTGTTTACCCTCACCTGTTGCTGATTGGCAGCCTGACCACACCTGGTGTTAATCAGCCTGTTCCTCAGGGCTCGAGGTTTGATTATTGTTTGAGAATATGCATGACTGCTTCCTCCTTGTGTAAATATATTAAAATCCTCTTACCTGTGCATCGATCTCCTGTTTCCTGCATCTTGGGGTCACTTCTACTGCAGCCATGCGGGTTCATGACATTATGTTTTCAGGACCTCAACTGTTCAGTTTTTCTTAAAAGATGTTTCGCCTCTGATCCGAGCGTGCTTTATCAAATCATGCTCACAGATTTAGATTGGTCAAATCTAGTCTAGACGAGACTAGATCAAACAACATGGACTGAAGAAGCCTGCTTGGGTGAGAGGCGAAATGTCTTCTTAGTTAAACCAAACAGTCCAGTTGCGATCGATTGAATGCCCTGAGAGTACATTGAACTCGATGATTGAGAACATTTCATTCATTGTATCTAATCAAGGCTGTAATTCAGGGGTGTCAAACTAATTTTAGCTCATGGAGGAAAATCTAATCCCACGTGGGTTGGACGGGTATAATCATGGTTTAATAACTAAAAAATACACCTTCAACTTCACATTGTTTTCTTTGTTTTACTTTGGCCCCAAAATAGAACAAGCACATTCTGAAAATGTACATATCACAAATATTTAGTTGGTTAGTTGAAAATTCTGAGGAAAAATCTGTGCAGTTTCAAAAACACCATGAAGAACACAATGAATTTAGACTAAATCTCAGTATATCTACAAAGCAATTCAACTTTAATTAACAGCCCATTTCGAATTGAACAAAAAACACAAAGTTTTCTTTTTTTACGTTTGCACACAAGACAATCATTTTCACAGAACTATATCAATGTGCAGTATTTCATGCAGCATTTTAAGTGGTGGTACCAATTGTTTATTTGACTCTTGCTTGTTTTACGTTTAGTTGAGGGGAAGCAGTCGCAGCCCCGCTTTACCGTATACCTCTTGTTTGGTATACTTGCTCGCCCCAATATAAACTATTTGCTTGCCCAACAGAATTGCTATTGCGACATCCAGTGGACACATTTAGAACAGCAGTTTCTTTAATTTAAAAATGCAGCTCAATTTTATAGTTAGCAAACTCATCTCGCGGGCCGGATTGAACCTGTTCGTGATCCTGCTGTAATTCATGTCATGATCCGTGGCCCAGATCATGTTTTGTTATGTTCTGTTAGTTTTTGGACTCCCTTAGTTCCTGTTTTGTGCACCTCTGGGTTTGTTTTGGTTTCCATGGGGATTAATTGGGTTCACCTGCCTCTGGTTAGTGGTCGGCACGCTCACCTGCTGTCAACCACTAATCAGAGAGCTATTTATTCCCGTTGCTCGCCACACTCGGTCTGGCTTCATTGTTTGCTATGCGCAACATGTTACGTTAGTATTTCTTGTATCCTAGTTTATGCTTCCTGTGCTAGTTTGTACCTTAGCTTCACGTGCGATTGGCACGTTTTTCCTTTTGCTTGTTTTCTGTTTGTATCTACGGTGCATGATTTATGAGCAATAAATCATCTCCTACTTTCACGCTTTGTCAGTCTGCACCCCGGGAGAACAACCCCGCATAAAGATGCGACTCCCGCGTAACAATTTTGGCCAAAGGTACGTCAACAAAGTAGTATGCAAAGTCTGTGAATACTTATCTAAATGTGATTTTTTTTTTAAGACTTTTTACTAAATTTACCAATTTTTAGAAAAAAAAATACTTCACATTGTCATTATGGGGTATTGTCTGTAAATGTTTTGAGGACAAAAATGAATGTATTCTATTTTGGAATAAGGCTGTAATGTTTCAAACTCATTTTAGATCGGGAGCCACATGGAGAAAAATCTACTCCAAAGTGGGCCGGACTGGTAAAATCATGGCACGATAATTTAAAAATAAAGACAAATTAAGATTGTTTTCTTTGTTTAAAAATAGAACAAGCACATTCTGAAATTGTACAAATCAAAATGTTGTTGTTTTTTTGTTTTTTTTACAATTACCTGTTGCGGTTAATAGTACATATATTTTATTTGTCGTTATTTATATTTTCTGAATAAATTATGTGATAATGTTGGAGTATAACTGTCATACTCAATATGACAGTTACTTAAACACATCTCTGAAACAAAACATGCAATATGTCTAATAATACCTTAAATAATGTATCTTTGTGAGTTTTACTAGAAACATATGCTTTTGTAAGGTTTGCAAACCCAAAAATTAGTTTTTTACTCAATATGACACGAATGTTCTTAGAATCCTAAGATTAATTTTCAATCTATCAAGATAAAAAAAATATATCAAAATCCAATTACAGTATGTTATTTATGTAAATTGATAATTTTCCTCAACTGATGTATCATGCATCATGTGGTTTATTTTGTACATATGTAGCATCATCTACAAAGATGATCTGCATTACTTTTAGCCTTTTATTTCCAACATTACTTTCTTGTCCCACACTGTGATTATTGTAACTATTATTGTCTGATCCTTTTGATCCTTTTATCTTTATTTTTATTTGTTATAATTTATTTTCCATTTACTACACTTGTTTTTACCATGTCTTTACTTGATCATGTCTTTTACTGCTGTGCAACACTTTGAGCTGCAATTCTTGTATGAAAGGTGCTATACAAATAAAGTGTATTATTATTATGGGTCTGCTGCAAAGCAAGCAGCCCATATTATTATTATTATTATACAAAGAATTGCTATTGCGACATCCAGTGGACACATTTAGAACAGCTGTTTATTTAATTCAAAAATTTCAGGTTAATTCTTATACTTAGCAAACTAATCCCGCGGACCGGATAAAACCTGTTCGCGGGCCTGATCCGACCCTCGGGCCGTACGTTTGACACCCCTGCTGTAACATAACACAATGTGGAAAAAGTGAAGCGCTGTGAATACTTTCCGGATGCACTGTATGTGTGCATGTATAGGGTTGTTGTTTTCAACAACTATGGCAACAGGTCCGTATTCAGATCCATCATTTACTGAAAAAACAGTGATTCGTTGCAACACAGAAAAGCCTCGCTGCTCTTTGGCAGACGCATGGACTAATTAGACGAGCGACGTCACGTAGATTGTAAGTGCGTCACCGATGGAGTCTCCTTTGGAAGTACTCATTCACACCCGGGGAATAGTGGGTGTGTTTTGTCACAGTGTGTCAGAGAGCCCCACTGTGAGAGGTCTGCCTTCTATTTGGAAACTCATTTCATTCACCTTTCCCCCCAAAACTGAGCATGCATGGAGAGTTTGTCACTGCGGTCCTTATTTTTGTGCCCGTTGGCGAGTCTCGTGTCGCTATGTCAACCGTCCTTCATCTCTTGACTTGGTGCGCAGCGCACACAGGGGCTAACACCAACTCCAAACACAGCAGAGTTAAAGCAAACCCATTTGGCCACCGTGAAAATAAACCACTTTTCCCTCTTTTTTTTTCTCCCCCTTTTCACTCTCCGACCCCCTCCGCCCCATTTAGCCCTAGTGAAAACAAACTCCTCGGTCTCTATTTATTTTGCTTAGAAAGACCGGACCACCGCAGTGTTTCCTCGGGGCCGTTTCAGCTGTTAGTTGCTTAACGTCCCCGTTAGAATAACCTCACCGAGTTCTTCTTGCGGCTACGGTTCGCAGGCTCCGATACATGTCTGTATTGACACATGTCCAGTTGCTACAACAGATGTAAAGAATCGATGTTAGGAGTCCCAAGAGCAGATATGATGCACTATCCCTTCTCAAAAATGAAATTGAGCAGATTTTTCCTGTCCTGTAAGGTGACACATTGCAGATGCCAGGAAGTACGACATGTGTGACGCTGTTAGTAAACCCAAGGCTCATGTATAGGGGATGCAGAGAGTATATAATGAGGCATGCACGTGGGTGTGTTGTGGCCAAACATGCGAAGGATTCCAGCAAGTGTTAACGACCTAGGAGTCCCAAAACACTTATTCATTTTGGCTTCAGCTCGTGAAACGGCCCAACAGTGAGGCAATACTGGCCAAGTCTCTCCTGTCTAACTAAAATTGACGACTGCCATCAAATTATTTACAAGAAATAAAATAATAAAATGTCCGGTTGGTCCGGTTAATGTACTGTATAACGGCGGGAATGGTGATGACATATAGATCGGTCAGTGTGGGGCAGTAGTCACCAACGTGGTCCCTATAGGGCAGTGAGTCGCCCGCATAGGACGTTCTCTAGCGTTGACTTAGTGGCTCCCTGGACCTCTTTCAGAGATGTGTGAGAATGGAAAAAGATGAAGAAAAAAATAAAAGTTTTGTTTTAATATATTTTCTGTAGGAGAATAAACATGACACAAACCTTCCTAATTGTTAGAAATCCCACTGTTTATGTTATACATGCTTCACTGATGAGAGTATTTGGCAAGCTACCGTTTTGTCCTACTAATTTCAGCGATCCTTGAACTCATCGTAATTTGTTTACATGTAGAACTTTCTCCGATGCTGCCACAGAAAGACATGTTTTATGCCACTCCTTCTTTGTCTCATTTTGTCCACCAAATGCTTTATGCTGTGCGTGACTGCACAAAGGTGAGCTTTGTTGATTTTACTGATTTGCTGGAGTGCTTATCAGGCCTATTTGGTCAATCCATGACTGCAAGCTAATCAATGCTAACATGCAAGATGCAAGAATTTGCAAAAGTTCTTCCCAAAAATTTTAGTTTTTTTAAAGGCCTACTGAAACCCACTACTACCGACCACGCAGTCTGATAGTTTATACATCAATGATGAAATCTTAACATTGCAACACATGCCAATACGGCCGGGTTAACTTATAAAGTGCAATTTAAAATTTCCTGCGAAACTTCCGGTTGAAAACGTCTAGGTATGATGACGTATGCGCGTGACGTCGATGGTTGAAACGGAAGTATTAGGACGCCATTGTATCCAATACAAAAAGCTCCGTTTTCATCGCAAAATTCCACAGTATTCTGGACATCTGTGTTGGTGAATCTTTTGCAATTTGTTTAATGAACAATGGAGACTGCAAAGAATAAAACTGTAGATGCGATCGGTGTATTAGCGTCTGGCTACAGCAACAAAACCAGGAGGACTTTGACTTGGATAGCAAACGCGCTATCCGACGCTAGCCGCCGACCGCATCGATGATCGGGTGAAGTCCTTCGTCGCTCCGTCGATCGCTGGAACGCAGGTGAGCTTCGGTGTTGATGAGCAGATGAGGGTTGGCGTAGGTGAAGAGCTAATGTTTTTATCATAGCTCTGTCGAGGTCCGTAGCTAAGTTAGATTCAATGGCGTCGTTAGCAACAGCATTGTTAAGCTTCGCCAGGCTGGAAAGCATTAACCGTGTAGTTACAGGTCCATGGTTTAATAGTATTGTTGATTTTCTGTGTATCCTTCCAGTCAGGGGTTTATTTCTTTTGTTTCTATCTGCAGTTAAGCCCGATGCTATCACGTTAGCTCCGTAGCTAAAGTGCTTCGCCGATGTATTGTCGTAGAGATAAAAGTCACTGTGAATGTCCATTTCGCGTTCTCGACTCTCATTTTCAAGAGGATATATTATCCGAGGTGGTTTAAAATACAAATCCGTGATCCACAATAGTAAAAAAAGAGAGTGTGGAATCCAATGAGCCCTTGTACCTAAGTTACGGTCAGAGCGAAAAAAAGATGCGTCCTGCACTGCACTCTAATACTTCACTCTCACCTTCCTCATCCACGAATCTTTCATCCTGGCTCAAATTAATGGGGTAATCGTCGCTTTCTCTGTCCCAATCGCTCTCGCTGCTGGTGTAAACAATGGGGAAATGTGAGGAGACTTTCAACTTGTGACGTCATGCTACTTCCGGTCTGCTAGTTTTGGACTCCATAGTTCCTGTTTTTTGTGCACCCTGGTTTGTTTTAGTTTCTATGACAACTCATTAGTTTCACCTGCCTCATTTGTTTGGACTCACGCACCTGTTGTTAATCATGACATTATTATTTAAGCCTGTAGTTGCAAGGTAGTCGGCCTGGTGACATTGCTCATTTCATGCTCTGTACTGATTCTCTTCATGCCATAGTTACTGCCGTTCAATTCGTATTCATAGTTCATGCTGCTCTGCTCACGTCACCGTAAGTGTTTTTGTTTATGACCGTAGTTCATGCTATGTGTTTACGTTTTTGTTTCCTGCGCTAAGTTTTGTTCATCATGTTTTTACCTGCACGCCATGTCCAGTCAAGTTCGTTTGCATCTCGGGAAAATAATCCACGCAGTAAACTGCGAAATAGTCCACGACATGACATACACATGTATTACTGCAAGGAAAAGACTAATAATGAGATCTCAGCCTTTACATAAGAAAAAAAACCTCACAGTTAAGAAACATAAGACAAGTAAACAACAGAAATAATGACAGGTTTATTCAATAATTATATTTTTACGCTGCTTAATTATCGTTGTCCATTTTATAGGACTGTTTCTTTTCACATGTAAAAAAAAAACAACATCTTCATCCTCGATGATGGTTGCGCCGTTTGTGCAACTTCGAGCGGGCATGAAGTTGATGTTGATTATTTTCATGCTTTGAAAACTGACAACTGACTAGGTTGCATGCAGCGTGACCCCAAGCTGCATAGACAGCAGGCGGAATACAGGTACAATTAGAATTAAGTGAACAAAAGGAAACTAGTGCAGCAAGGCAGTGCACAAAACACTGCACCAAAGTAAAGCAAAGCAGGTACAGCAAGCATAGGAAGGTTATCCCACAGGTGTTAAGGACAATGCAAACTGAATGTAATGATCTAACCCTGTATAAAGAAACACACTGACTGGCAACCAGGAACAGATCTGTCCTGGTTACCAATCAGGGACAGGTGTGAAAGTCAGCGCTCAGTGGCAGACATCCATCCATCCATTTTCTACCGCTTATTCCCTCATCGCAGGGCCAACACAGATAGACAGACAACATTCACACTCACATCCACACACTAGGGCCAATTTTAGTGTTGCCAATCAACTTATCCCCAGGTGCATGTCTTTGGAAGTGGGAGGAAGCCGGAGTACCCGGAGGGAACCCACGCAGTCACGGGAGGACATGCAAACTCCACACAGAAAGATCCCGAGCCCGGGATTGAACCCAAGACTACTCAGGACCTTCGTATTGTGAGGCAGATGCACTAACCCCTCTGCCACCGTGAAGCCCCCAGTGGCAGACAATGAAAGCATAAAGAAAATGGAAACTAAAAATAAGAGAGCGTAAACGGAAATAACACCAAAACATGAAAATAATAACCAACCAGCCCAAGATTGTCATGGAAGGTCATGCCACTATTTTTACTTTCATTTTCTTTCACACGGTGCAACCAGAAGAGTCTGCCTCACGCTTGGGAGAAATAATGAAACTGAAAGTGAATTTAAAAAAAGAACAAAATTGATGTTCTCTTGTACTATTTGTACAATATTAATGGTTTATGTATTTTTGGAAGAAGACTAAATTGTTTTATCAATATCTCGCTATATATCTATGGTTTGAGGTTAAATGTTCTGGACTTATGGGGATCTCAAATACACAATAATAGGTACCAGGTAAAACAAAAGGATGTTTTTTGATAATAGGACCCCTTTAATAACACCTCCCAAAATCCAATTATAAACTACAAATAGAGCACGATGGGACAGGGGTTAGTGCATGTGCCTCACAATACCAAGGTCCTGAGTTCAATGCCGGGCTTGGGATCTTTCTGTGTGGAGTTTGCATGTTCTCCCCTTGAGGGCGTGGGTTCCCTCCGGGTACTCCGGCTTCCTCCCACCTCCAAAGACATGCACCTGGGGATAGGTTGATTGGCAACACTAAATTGGCCCTAGTGTGTGAATGTGAGTGTGAATGTTGTCTGTCTATCTGTGTTGGCCCTGCGATGAGGTGGCGACTTGTTCACGGTGTACCTCGCCTTCCGCCCGAATGCAGCTGAGATGGGCTCCAGCGACGTCCCGCGACCCCGAAGGGGACAAGCGGTAGAAACTGGATGGATGGATTATTGTTAGAGATGTCGATATTATCGGCTGATAAATGTGTTAAAATGTAATATCGGAAATTATCGGTATCGTTTTTTTTATTATCGGTATCGTTTTTTTTTTTTTTTTTTTATTATTAAATCAACATAAAAAACACAAGATACACTTACAAGTATAACACCAACCCAAAAAACCTCCCTCCCCCATTCACACTCATTCACACAAAAGGGTTGTTTCATTCTGTTATTAATATTCTGGTTCCTACATTATATATCAATATATATCAATACAGTCTGCAAGGGATACAGTCCGTAAGCACACATGAGTGTGCGTGCTGCTGGTCCACTAATAGTACTAACCTTTAACAGTTAATTTGACTCATTTTCATTAATTACTAGTTTCTATGTAACTGTTTTTGTATTGTTTTACTTTCTTTTTTATTCAAGAGAAGGTTTTTAATTTATTTATCTTATTTTATTTTATTAATTTTTTTTAGAAGTACCTTATCTTCACCATACCTGGTTGTCCAAATTAGGCATAATAATGTGTTAATTCCATGACTGCATATATCGGTTGATATCAGTATCGGTTGATATCGGTATCGGTAATTAAAGAGTTGGACAATATCGGAATATCGGATATCGGCAAAAAGCCATTATCGGACATCCCTAAATATTGTGTAAATATATTAAGTCAATATTACACAGAAAGTTATTGCGATGGCATCCAAGTAAACTGAGTGTAGCACGATGTGAGTTGAAGGACATGGAAGGGAGGGGAGGTTTTGCTGAGAAAAGTGGGGCAGGGGAATGAAACGTGAGTTATGTCTTTGTCTTTTGGGAAAAGTTCTGTGGACAAATGACAACCTTATTACACACAAATTCACAGTAACCCTTTGACAATCATTTGCATGCCAGTATCACTCAAGTGTGCATTAATTACTTCTCTTCCCGGTCAAAACCAAAAGGACATTTTTAATAGTCCACGTCGCGTGCAGTATGTCTTACTGGAGTGATGTGTCATCTCTGGTGACGTGTTATGATGCTCATTATCAGAAGCTGCACACACAACACAAACTCGGTGCTTTGGACTTCATAAATGAGTGTGACATACTCAACCAGGAACAATTACTGGGATTGGCTACGGTGTGCTGATTGCATGGTTGATGCACATGCCCTCTCCTAAGTTTATTACTTGTCTTCAATACATAACAGTTCAATTCAAATGTACTGCATGTTGAGCTAACTGGGATTAGATGTCTCTGGGTAATTACCGTCTCGTAAATCCACTTTATGACAATGCTGACCTTTTAACGATTAATGAAGTTCTGCGTGTTCTCCTGTGTGTATTGTTAAATGCTGGAGCTTCACAACCATTGCAGATTTGTTTTGCAACGCTCTTGTTGGCGTTGATGGCGATGAGCAGAGCGGAAGAAGGGACACTTTGTTAAGTCGATCTTGTATTCAATAGTGTTTTCTCTTCTTGAACAAAGTGGCTCACATTTATTTGGACACCCCTGGTGGCTCAAGCACTGATGACATATTAAAAAGGCGATGGAGCTGGGCTACAATGACCTTTAGGTTGGGAGTTGAGAGCAGGCTAATTGCCTAGAAACTAGAAAAAACACTCCCAATAATAAAGAATCCTTGAATAAAGAAAAATATGTTCTAGACCAGAAATTACTTCATATTCTCTACTGCAGTGGTTCTCAAATGGGGGTACGCGTACCCCTGGGGGTATTTGAAGGTATGCCAAGCGGTACGTGAGATTTTTTTTAAATATTCTAAAAATAGCAACAATTCAAAAATCCTTTATAAATATAAATAAAAACCTATCTTTTTTTCCAAATAGTTCAAGAAAGACCACTACAAATGATCAATATTTTGCACTGTTATACAATTTAATAAATCAGAAACTGATGACATAGTGCTGTATTTTACTTCTTTATCTCTTTTTTTCAACCAAAAATGCTTTGCTCTGATTAGGGGGTACTTGAATCAAAAAAATGTTCACAGGGGGTACATCACTGAAAAAAGGTTGAGAACCACTGCTCTACTGCTCCATAGTGTTACCATATCTGAGTTATTGTGCAGAAATATGGGGAAAGATTTACAAAATTACACTTCATTCACTAACGGTGTAACAAAAATGATCAGTTGGAATAATACAAAACCCAAAACCAGTGAAGTTGGCACGTTGCGTAAATTGTAAATAAAAACAGAATACAATGATTTGCAAATCCTTTTCAACCTATATTCAATTGAATAGACTGCAAAGACAAGATATTTAAAGTTTGAACTTGAAAACTTTGTTATTTTTTGCAAATATCAGCTCATTTGGAATTTGATGCCTGCAACTTGTTTCAAAAAAGCTGGCACAAGTGGCAAAAAAGGACTGAGAAAGTTGAGGAATGCTCATCAAACACTTATTTGGAACATCCCACAGGTTAACAGGCTAACTGGGAACAGGTGGGCGCCACGATTGGGTATAAATGTAGTTTCGATGAAATGCTCAGTCATTCACAAACAAGGATGGGGTGAGGGTCACCACTTTGTGAACAAATGCGTGAGCAAATTGTCGAACATTTCTCAACGAGCTGTTGCAAAGAATTTAGGAATTTCACCATCTAAGGTCTGCCATACTGTCAAAAGGTTCAGAGAATCTGGAGAAATCACTGCACGTAAGCGATGATATTACGGACCTTCGATCCCTCCGGCAGTACTGCATCAAAAAGCGACATCAGTGTGTAAAGGATATCACCACATGGGCTCAGAAACACTTAAAAAAACACTGTCAGTAACTACAGTTGGTTGCGACATCTGCAAGTGCAAGTTAAAACTCTACCATGCAAAGCGAAAGCCATTTATCAACAACACCCAGAAACGCCGCCGACTTCGCTGGGCCCGAGCTCATCTCAGATGGACTGATGCAAAGTGGAAAAGTGTTTTGTGGTCTAACGAGTCCACATTTCAAATTGTTTTTGGAAACTACAAAACCGGAACAAAGGGGAAAAGAACCATCCAGATTGTTATAAGCGCAAAGTTCAAAAGCCAGCATCTGTGATGGTATGGAGGTGTATTAGTGCCCAAGGCATGGGTAACTTACACATCTGTGAAGACACCATTATTACAACAGTGTGGCTTCATACTAAAAGAGTGCGGGTACTAGACTGGCCTGCCTGTAGTCCAGACCTGTCTCCCATTGAAAATGTGTGGCGCATTATGAAGCCTAAAATACCACAACAGAGACTGTTGAACAACTTAAGCTGTACATCAGAGAGATTACTCTGTCTGTGTGCGTGTCATAAAAAAGAAAAATAGACATATAGACTATTCAGCAATAACATTGTATGGATGACTTAAGGGGCTTATTGCGACAAATCTAATCAATTTAATTTTAATGTCCGTTTGTTTTGCATAATCCTGTTGTGATGATGCACCTGGAGGAGCCTTCAACGTGCCAAAGGTAGGTTCTGTTGTCAAAATCACGCTTCAATGTAGTCTAGAAAAAGTGTATTTGTGTGCTGGAAACGCCACAGGTTGGACCATATCATGCCATGAATGTGGAAGGAAATGAGCGTCTCCATGGTGACAGTGTGCATACCCTGCACCACTTCTTCAGTTGTTTTACTTGTTTTACACGCAGTCTGAGGAGATCACTCGCAACACGCCCACTAATAGTAAATGCAATTTTATTTGTGTTTTAACAGATCAGGCCCGTTATGTACAATATATATTAGGGGTGTCAAAAAAAAATCTATTTCTGAATGAATCGCGAATCTCGTAACGATTCTTAATCGATTAACAAAAATCAAAAAACTATTTAAAATATATATTTTTTAATCTGTTCTGTCCAGCCACTCAGGCAAATCCTGTTGTTGATGTCGATGCTCACATCTTGTTGTACTTCAGAAAAGAGACGTGTTGGATGCTACTCTTGTTGCCTTATTTTTATTTGACTTTATTAAATATTTGGGTAAGATTTTATTAAACAAAACCAAGATTATTTTAAGTAATGTATACATTTATCAGAGCTGTTATCTGTTTTTATAGAGAAACGTAGTTAATCCTAAAACTGGTACCCAATGTTATTAAACAAGTATAGATCTTGAATCGAGAATCCATTCTGAATCAAATCTTCACCCCCAAGAATTAAATCACATCGAATCGTGTGGTTCCCAAAAAATCCACAGCCCTACTATATAGGTACAACATAAAGTAATGATTGTGAACAGATAGATCTTCATTTCTGGTAATAAAGTTATGAATTAAAATTGTTTGATTTTATGAACCACTTTCCTTTATTGTGTTCATCATTCTAAAGTTTCATACTTTCTCGTATTGGCATACAGCAATTTCTGCTCTCACTTCTATACTTGTCTCCCCTGAGGTTGCATTTTCCGAGACTTCCATAAGGATGCTCTCATATCTCTTCATCTTCTCCACCTCTTTTTTTCCTCTCATGCGTTGCCAAGTCCTCTCTGCTTTCCAACTACACCATCACAGATTACACTTCCGACTTTCTGTACGTGCAGCGTACGACGACAGTGGGACTTAACTCTTGTGAGGGAAAGAAAGACAGACTACCTTTTGTCTTGTAAAATTACTCCCAGCTTGTTTCCAGTTGGCTGGCAAGCTTTCTTCGGGTGATAATAATCACCGTCTACTTTTTCTCTTCCCAGAATCCAATTTGCATTCAATTAGGTGTTACGCTCAGTTAATGAACACTGATATTTTTTTAATTGGTGAAACGTTGGTGGTCACATGCACTCATTTCACTCTATAATTTACTTTGATGGGATTTGAATTTGCTTTGTTTTCCTAAATGGGATTGTGTCTTTTTCACTGATTTGTTTGCTTTTTTGACTGAATTGATCCATTGTTCTCTTTTTTGTTTTTCAATATTTAGCAACTTACATGTTGCTCACTACTAACGATGTATGATAATTATATTTTTACAATAATATCACCCTGATTTGACCGCTTCGATTTATATGAACAGGCACATGATAAATCTTACTGTAGGAAAGGGATTTATTGCGTTTTACTTGACACATGAAACGTGATTGTGGGGGGGGCGTGGCCTGCGGGCCTGCGGAGAAGCAGGGCGTGTCAGATTAGCGGCAGGTGCGTGGATGACACAACTGTGAGTGTTTGTCTGATCACCTGTCGCTCTGTTAAAGGCAGCAGTCGGGAAGGAGAGGGGGTTGTTGTTGGTGGATGGCAGAGCACGCCGCGAGAGACAGAGAAACCATTTGTGTGCTCAGGTGGGGGAAGAGCGAGCATGAGCGTGAGCGAAAGCGAGCGAAGAAATTGGACATGGCTGGAAAGGACAAGAAAGACAGTTTATTGAAAAATAAAACCTTGTTCGAAACCCTGAACGCTGCTGTCATGTCCGTGGTTGGTGGTCAGAAGAACCCGGTGAAACCAGACTTCCACAGTGATAAATTGGGGCGGTGCACTATCCACTTTCGCCGCCAGATAGCAGTAAAGTTTTGAATATCTCAAGAGTCATGTATGTATGGCCAATTCGGTTTAAAAGTTGACCCTGTAGTCACGTGAGGAAATTTTGACAAATCACAGAGTATGGCCAGACAATCTCCAAAATGATGGGTCAAGAGCTCCTCATGTGACTAAACAACACCATGTTGAGGCCAACTTTGAAACCAAGTTGGCCATACTCTCTCTGGAATATTTTAAAATGTGTTTTGGATTAATTCCAACTTTTTCCACAGCGTCAGTTGCTATGTAGAGTGACACTTTCCATAATTTTCAGCAGACTGCATTGCAAAATTATTAACCCCCCACCAGCCTCTCACACGACATCCACCCAGAAATGGAGCCATATGAATCCCTTCCCTAATGTATCTCAAATGCCCTTTTACAGCCAAGTTGGGGTGCTGTTCTGACAGCTGTTTTTTCAGCAGTACTGTTAGTCAAAGGTAAAAACGACATTATGAAGTATATTATACACCAGTCACACAGCCAAAGAAGGCGTGACAGTGACATAATTCATTTTAAAAACTACAAAACCTAACACCAATGAAGTTGGCACGTTGTGTAGATTTGCAAATCATATTCAACTTATATTCAATTGAATAGACTGCAAAGACAATATATTTAATATTCGAACTGATAAACTTTTTTTTTTTTGCAATAATCATTAACTTACGCTGGCGGCGTTTCTGGGTGTTGTTGATAAATGGCTTTCGCTTTACATACGTAGTAGAGTTTTAACTTGCACTTACAGATGTAGCGACAAACTGTAATTACTGACAGTGGTTTTCCGAAGTGGTCCTGAGCCCATGTGGTGATATCCTTTACGCACTGATGTCGGTTTTTGATGCAGTACCGTCTGAGGGATCCAAGGTCACGGGCATTCAATATTATGAGCAGTGATTTCTCCAGATTCTCTGAACCTTTTGATGATATTACGGACCGTAGATGGTGAATTCCGTAAATTCCTTGCAATAGCTTGTTGAGAAATGTTGTTCTTAAACTGTTCAACAATTTGCTCACGCATTTGTTCACAAAGTGGTGACCCTCGCCCCATCCTTGTTCGTGAATGACTGAGCATTTCATGGAAGCTGCTTTTATACCCAATCATGGCACCCACCTGTTCCCAATTAGCCTGTTCACCTGTGGGATTTTCAAAATAAGTGTTTGATGACCATTCCTCAACTTTCTCAGTCTTTCTTGACACTTGTGCCAGCTTTTTTGAAACATGTTGCAGGCATCAAATTCCAAATGAGCTAATATTTGCAAAACATAATTTGAACATTAAGTATCTTGTATTTGCAGTCTATTTAATTGAATATAGGTTGAAAAAGATTTGCAAATCATTGTATTCTGTTTTTATTTACGATTTACACAATGTGCCAACTTCACTGGTTTTGGGGTTTGTATCACAGTTTAGCTGTATCATAACCATGTGCAATGATGGAGGAGGCTCAATCAAGAGCAATAGTGTGACACATGGACAGAAGTGGGGATTGTTTCAAAACAAGATATCCAGAATGACAAAAAAAAAGAAAGATGTAATTTTCAAACTATTTTATTTGCAATAATAGTCTGTAGTAATGATTTTAATGACTCTAGGACAGGGGTGTCCAAACTTTTTTCCAAAAAGTGCCTTATACTGAAAAATAAAAACACTTTACCAACAAATAATACAATGTACCGGTAGGTCAATTAATGTATGCTAAACAATACTGTATATTCACATTTTGGCTTTGCGTCATAGGTAACAAATCTCCTAAATCAATTAGTATCATTCTTTACCAATGTTATCATTGTTCCGTCAACTTAAAACAGTTTTGAGGGCTTAATTAACCATATTTTGCGAGAAATGTGCACAGATGTTGATAATTACAGCACACAGAGAAATCTTTCAAGACCATATATGGTAAGACGCACAGGTTGTGGGCCATTTTAGTTTGATTCGGGCCAGTTGCATTTTTTTCCTAGTTTTTTTGTGTGCAACGTGTCCTAATCCAGCACGTGCTTATGTTGTCTTTAGAATGTGTCATGGGCCACCCCTGCTCTAGCATATGGTCCTGAGGGTATGTATGATAACCTTTTCAAAATACGATAATTTCTTGTTTGTCATTTCCCATCTGGCAACCTTTTCTCATTTCAATCAAGTGCTCATTTCAGACTGCTTGTAAAAACTGGCCTTTTTTCGGTGCCATTTAAATGCAGCAAAATTAATGAAAGTCAAAACCAACAATTTTCCATCTTCCCTGGTCAGATCAAAGGACCAGGGTGTGAAGGAGCCTTTAAAGGGGACCCAAGATGATTTTAGTTTTTTCTAATTGAATAAATGTTGTTGCAATGTTGGATACTTTTGTTAAACAAAACAAAATCATGAAATTATAAGGGTGATGCATTGCATGCTTGCATGCAGTTTTGGATGCATCTGTTGGCGGGGTTTTTCAATCTGGGTGCGTAGTGACTTCACATAGAGGTACACATTAGAGATGCGCGGTTTGCGGGCACAACCGCGGAGTCCGAGGATTATCCGCGGATCGGGCGGATGAAATTTTAAAAAATTAGATTTTATCCGCGGGTCGGGTCGGGTCGGGTCGGGCGTTGAAATAAAAAAAATTAGATTTTAAATAGATTCAGGCGGGTGGCAGTTAAACCAATTGGGAAATATATATACATAGTTAAATGTTGTTACCCACATACGAAAAACGAGCAGGCACCTGCTGCATATGCCACAACAGAAGAAGAAAAAAAAAAGAGATGGACACTTTTACGGAGCGGAGAAGGCCCCCGACGCCTCGCCGGGGTCCGGGACCGAGGCCCCTTCCCCCGAGAGGGCCCCACCGGGAGCCGTAGCTGAGGCGATCCGCGAGAAGGGCCCGACGCACGTCCAGAGTCACCACCGCACCGACACCCCGCCTCGTCCGCCTTCGCCGCGGCCGGCGTCACACGCAGCAGGTAAGCAGGTTACCTGCCCGCCACCCCCGTGGCCGGGGGCTCGTAACAGGGGTCACTCCGCGCGCTCCGCCCGCGCAGCTTACCTGCCCGCCACCCCTGTTGCCGGGGGCGCGTAACAGGGGTCACTCCGCGCGCAGTGCGCTCACGAAAGGGGTGGGGCTCACCCTGGTTGATATAGACAGCAGCTAGGACGGTGGCCATGGACGTCGGAACCCGCTAAGGAGTGTGTAACAACCCACCTGCCGAATCAACTAGCCCTGAAAATGGATGGCACTGGAGCGTTGGGCCCATACCCGGCCGTCGCCGGCAGCGAGACGCGCTTGGAGGTGCGCTCAGCGCGGCTCCAATATGATTGCGCACTGGTGTGCGTCTGGGTCGTGACAGCGTGTCACGCGAATGTCTGTGCTGCATTGGATCAGTCTCCTTTCTTTAACAGGCAAAAGCTTTATAACCTCACTAATGCCTTGCATCGTCTATATTAGATATATAACAACGGGCGGGTGCGGGCGGATGGCGGGCGGATGCGGTTCTGATCAAATGTTAGATCGGGTGGATTGCGGATGGTTGACGACTTTCTGATGCGGTTGCGGATGAAATAATTGCCTATCCGCGCATCTCTAGTACACATACTGTTCTTATTTGGACATTCAGTTAAGCGATCAGTCAGAGGGGGAGGAGCTCTGTCTGATAAAGTATTATTTTCATCTAATTTTGGTATGTGCACAATAACACAAAACTGTGACATTAATGCAGTAAGATAAAATATGCTTGTAGAGGTTGCCCTCTAGTGGGTTCTTTGGACCACTACACACTGCCAGGAGAGCCCGGAATTCAGGGTATAACACATTTTTATTTTCATAAATAGCAATAGGCTTCTGCTTTCCAGCACAATGTATTTTCCTCCTGCGTCCGCTCATCAGCACCTCCAACTCTAACAACATGTCTCATTCCGGCTGCTGCTAATAAAGACGACAGATGATTAGATAACAAGGCCCACCTGGGCCATCTACTCACCTGTCGCTGTCTTCAAGGCCGGTCCTGGCACACCCCGTTCCGCGGCAGGCCCGCAGGCCACACCCCCCTCCACAATGCTAAAAGCATTTTTTTTTATACTGGCCTGTATCGATCTGAAAGTGGATAGGTGTACTTAATGTTGTGACCGGGTGAATCTAATTATCATTGATTACTTTATTTTAGACGTGTCAGGAAAAAAATAGTGGTGATGTTTGTCTTCAAGATATATATTTAACAGTGTACTGTTGCATTTGGGTCGCGTTGTCACAGTGGTCATGTTTCCAGGATGCAAAAAGACAGGAAGCGGCAGAATCAGCGTGCAGTTAAGAATCTTTTAATTCCAAGCGCGTTTCTCTGAGGTGCACGAGAAGCCCAAAGCAAAACCTTAGTTTAGCACGATGAAGTAAAAAACATAAAGCTGTAGCTTAAAGCTAACAAGCACGTAAAATGTCACCAACAACAAAAAAATGTGCCTGCACAGAATGGACGTATATAATGGGACGTGATTAGTGGCAGCAGCAGGTGGGACACTAAACACCAAAACAGAAACTGGTGTGTATGATCAGCGCCCCTAGCAACCATAACATACACAAAGGAAAGGGTGCTGAACCAGAAATAGACTTAACATAGGAAAACTATAACAAACATTGAACCAGACATGAACTGTTCATGACAGTGTACATTTTAAAAAGATAAATGATGATACTTTTGGAGAAGGTGGCGCATAGTTTCCTTTGCAATCTGGGAACTTCACAAAGGAATATCTTGCAGACATATGCAGAAAGAATATTATAAATGTGGCAAAATGTACACCAAAGCAAATCCAATACGTTGTGTAGACCACAAGGATGTGTTTTAAAATCCTCATAGGTGGCCTTTAAACACACAAGACTAATTTCTCCCACCATATTGTGTTGAAAGCCATTGTTGCTGAGGCCTCATGACAAATATGTAATAATTCACATCAGACGGTTGACATCACCACTCATCAAAATTGCTGCTGTGTGAAAACACAAACAGTTGCAGCAATATCCCGGTTCACTGGATTGTGTATAAAAGGTGCAGACGAATGCAAACCAGAGCTTCCATATTGTGCGGGATCTCCGTGTGGAAAAAAAGGCCACTATGGCAATTTGTGGGATGAAATGCATGATGGTAAACAACTAATATGTGAGCGGATGTGTCTGAATGTGAACGCACGTGTTTGTGCATGCTCTACGCCCTTCCAAGGACAGAGAGCTTATTCATCTGTGTGTCTTGTTAAATTGAGATAGGCCTGTGGTGTGTCTTTTTGAATGATCAAATGAGGAACACATTGAGGGAAAGTGTGTGTGTGCGTGTGTGTGTGTGTGTGTGTGTGTGTGTGTGTGTGTGTGTGTGTGTGTGTGTGTGTGTGTGTGTGTATGTAAAACAACTAGGTATACAACCACCCTAGCAACATCTGGACATGCATCCTTTATAGTTCATTGAGCGAAAAGAAGGACAGTATTGTTTTGAGGCAGACAAACGTGATCACTACACTACTGGTAAATAGCATTGAAATATATAATGGAATATATAGCAAATATAGCTGCATAATGTAACATTTCAAGACTGTATAAATGCCGTCAATCAGCTAAAATTGTTGTTTTGTCAGGAAAAAGGACTACTGAGCTTTTAAAGTCTTGCCTTAAACCGACCAGTGTTACGTCTCGGTTTCCACACTACCTGTCGCCTTGACAACAGTGACCCAAGGTTGCCTTATGACATCATCACTGCGTCCAATTACTTTGCTCGGGAAAATTCCCTGCTCTCAGCCCCAACATCCAAGCCCACCACTCATCACATGAGCCTGTTTGTCTTCGAGGAAACAAAGTGTGTTTGGGTGGAAAGTCCTACACACAGAAGTGTGCGCTCACGTGATCTGGGCCTTTTTATTCAATGCTTTGACACACAGTAGGCTGTTGAAAACACGGAGCAGTCGGGCCAAAAATGTACAAATATAGGAGGTAATGCATAAAATTTAAATACCTGCAAGACCAGAACGCTTAAACGAGTATTTGTGTTTTGCAAATACACACGTACGCACTGTTTTATGTGCACAACACAACAGCTGTGACCAGCGAGAGCCAAGTTGCTGTCCTATCTGAATCAATATTTTGTTGCTTAAAAAGCTTCTTAAAGTGCAAGTGTATGGTTAGATGATTGATTATAGCTTTCAAATCGGTGCAATAAAAAATAAAATAATTGCCATTTGTATCACCAAGCAACCATAAAAAAGACTGACAGAAAACAGAACATGGTCAAACTTGGGTTGGTGTTTTTCCTGCGTTTGGTGTTTTAGCTCTTGTTTTATTTTTTGTTCCACTTCTTGTTTGCCTCTACCACTCCTCTCCGTTGGAGTGCAGTTCTCCTCACCTGCTCTTGATTAGCGATCATTGGACTCACCTGGCTCTGATCGGTAATCAAGAGGGTTTATAGTCTAGGATCACCGACTTAAACAAGTTGAAAAACTTATTCGGGTGTTACCATTTAGTGGTCAATTGTACGGAATATGTACTTCACTGTGCAATCTACTAATTAAAGTTTCAATCAATCAATCAATCAAACCTGGCTCTTGATAGTGGATCATTGTTTCCTATGCTTTGTGTGCACTTCCCTACTGCACTAGTTTTTGTTTTTCAATACTAAATAAATATTTACCTGCACGCATAGGCGCCGATCCTGTGGGTGCTTCGGGGCCTGAGCACCCGAAGGACAATGCCAAGCACCCACGTGGGATTGATGTCAACTTTCAATCTTTAAAACAATTTTTGAAAAATCAATCTTGTTGTAATTCATTTTGTGGCGAGTTTGGTCCGTTTTACAAAAAAAATAAAACCACAAATCATATGGGATATTAACTTTGCTGAACGTTTTTTTTTTAATACACACACACCGAGCACCCACTGGCAGAAATGTAGATCGGCGACTAAGCCCGCACACCGTCTATTGTCTCCGGACAACTGCCAGTACAATGCCAAGACGTGACGCATGAATAACGATTACAACCTGTTAGGGTTGACACGATATCAATATTTTTGTACTTGTATCGGTACCAAAATGTATTTCGATACTTTTCGATACTTTTCTAAATAAAGGGCACCACTCTAAAATGGCATTATTGGCTTTATTTAAAGGGGAACATTATCACAATTTCAGAATGGTTAAAACCATTAAAAATCAGTTCCCAGTGGCTTATTATATTTTTCGAAGTTTTTTTCAAAATTTTACCCATCACGCAATATCCCTAAAAAAAGCTTCAAAGTGCCTGATTTTAACCACCCGTCCATTTTCCTGTGACGTCACATAGTGAAGCCAACACAAACAAACATGGCAGAAAGAACAGCAAGCTATAGCGACATTAGCTCGGATTCAGACTCGGATTTCAGCGGCTTAAGCGATTCAACAGATTACGCATGTATTGAAACGGATGGTTGTAGTGTGGAGGCAGGTAGCGAAAACGAAATTGAAGAAGAAACTGAAGCTATTGAGCCATATCGGTTTGAACCGTATGCAAGCGAAACCGACGAAAACGACACAACAGCCAGCGACACGGGAGAAAGCGAGGACGAATTCGGCGATCGCCTTCTAACCAACGATTGGTATGTGTTTGTTTGGCATTAAAGGAAACTAACAACTATGAACTAGGTTTACAGCATATGAAATACATTTGGCAACAACAGGCACTTTGAGAGTGCAGACAGCCCAATTTTCATCAATTAATATATTCTGGAGACATACCCTCATCCGCGCTCTTTTCCTGAAAGCTGATCTGTCCAGTTTTGGAGTTGATGTCAGCAGGCCAGGGAAGCTAGAGTCGATAGGGGGTTTAGCTCGCTCGTCTGCGGGAACAAACTGCCGCCATTGCTTGCCGTGCTACCGAGGCCCTTTGTCCCTGAATTGCTCACACACTCCGGCAGATTCAATGGGGGTCTGGCGGCAGATTTCTTTGACTTTATCGTTGGAAATGCATCTGCTTTGAGTGTCGCAGGATATCCACACATTCTTGCCATCTCTGTCGTAGCATAGCTTTCATCTGTAAAGTTTGCGGAACAAACGTCCAATTTCTTGCCACTTTCGCATCTTTGGGCCACTGGTGCAACTTCAATCTGTCCCTGTTCGTGTTGTTACACCCTCCGACAACACACCGACGAGGCATGATGTCTCCAAGGTACGGAAAACAGTCGAAAAAAACGAAAATAACAGAGCTGATTTGACTCCGTGTTTGAGAAAATGCCGGATTGCTTCCCGATGTGACGCCACGTTGTGATGTCATCGCTCCGAGAGCGAATATTAGAAAGGCGTTTAATTTGCCAAAATTCACCCATTTAGAGTTCGGAAATCTGTTAAAAAAATATATGGTCTTTTTTCTGCAACATCAAGGTATATATTGACGCTTACATAGGTCTGGTGATAATGTTCCCCTTTTTAAAAAAAATCTAACGGTACATTAAACATATGTTTCTTATTGCAATCGAAGAACAATTTTTTACTTAAATAAAATAGTGAACATACAAGACAACTTGTCTTTTATTATTAAGTAAACAAACAAAAGCTCCTAATTTGTCTGCTGACATATGTAGTAACATATTGTGTCATTCCCCATTCTATTATTTTGTCAACATTATAAAGGACAAGCTGTAAAAATTTATTATTAATATACTTGTTCATTTACTGTTAATATCTGCTTATTTTCTGTTTCAACATGTTCTATCTACACTTCTGTTAAAATATAATAATCACTTATTCGTCTGTTGTTTGATACTTTACATTAGTTTCAGATGATACCACAAATTTAGGTATCGATACGATACCAAGTTGTTACAGGATCATACATTGGTCATAATTTAAGTCCTCATGTATCCAGTGTTGTGTTTCCTGAGTTTATACATATATTTTTGAATTAAAAAAATAAGAAAAAAGGTTTTGTGACGATAAAAAATATTGATGTAATCATAGTAATATCAACTAGATACGCTCTTGTCCTTGGTATCATTACAGCGGATGTCTGGTGTAGATCCACCCATTGCATTTGTTTACATTGTGACGCTGGTGTGTAGTGAATCTATTCCTCGTCCTGCAGGGATGATACTTGTAAGAAACTTACTTTATTTGTCGCCATGGAGGCGAGGATTAGTGATTTAGAAGAAGCTAAAACACTCTATCGTTAGTTTTTAAGCCAAATTGTGTCCATTCTGCCTTTTCTGTCCACAGAACGTGTCTGCTTGTAAGTACTCCGTGATTGTGCGCTGCCGAACATGCTCCACTGCTCGGAAAACCAGCAAAGTCACGACGCGCCGTCATGCCTGTAAAAGAAAATATGTCGAACCTGTACTTTTCAAACAGAGTATAGTACTGTTTTTGATTCATTAGTACCGCAAGACTATAGTAGTACCGGTATACCGTACAACCCTATAACCTGTTAATACAACTAACTTTAGAAATTTGTGTAGGAATGAAAAAAAATTCTGGAAAGCAAAAATAAAGAAAGGAGCATCTGAGAAAACTTGGCACCATTTTGATGGCTCATCTGTCAGAAGATCTTCATCTGGGTTGTGTGTTTTTAAAATGTCAAATTGTCCTCATCGGTATCACCAATGGGAAAATGGTAAACATCTGCCCACCGTGTCCAGACAGAACACGAGCCAGACGAAACACGGGCGTTACTCTTCAAGGCGTGAATTCTGCCAGGGTGTGGTTCTTCGAATGTTGTTATTTTACAAGAAACTATGAAAGTGTGTGCATGTGTGAGTCAAAAGACACACTTTATCTCAATCAATATGTCAGTATTAGAGAAAGTCAAGTGGAGGAGCTGCATGGAGGAATAAACCTACTACAGTATAATGGTCCTTAGGTCGCTTGAAAGGGTTTCTACTGTAGTATCAATCAATCAATAAAATCAATCAAAGTTTACTTATATAGCCCTAAATCACGAGTGTCTCAAAGAGCTGCACAAGCCACAACGACATCCTCGGCTCAGATCCCACATCAGGGCAAGAAAAAACTCAACCCAATAGGATGACAATGATAAACCTTGGAGGGGACCGCAGATGTGGGGACCCGTCCCCCCACCACACCACGTGGGCGACCGGTGCAATGGACGTCGAGTGGATCTAGTTAATAGTGGGAGAGTCCAGTCCATAGTGAATCTAACATAATAGTGTTTGAGTCTAGTCCATAGTGGGGCCAGCAGAAGGTCATCTTGAGTGGAGATAGGTCAGCAGCGCAGAGACGTCCTCAAATGATGCACAGATGAGTGGTCCACCCTGGGTCCTGACTTTGGACATGGTAAATGGTAAATGGGTTATACTTGTATAGCGCTTTTCTACCTCAAAGCGCTTTGACACTATTTCCACATTCACCCATTCACACACTGATGGCGGGAGCTGCTATGCAAGGCCCTGACCACGACCCATCAGGAGCAAGGGTGAAGTGTCTTGCTCAAGGACACAACGGACGTGACGAGGTTGGTAGAAGGTGTGGATCGAACCAGGAACCCTCAGGTTGCTGGCACGGCCACTCTCCCAACCCCGCCACGTCGTGCCCATCATCATCTGTGGTCACCGAATCTGTGCCCCCTCTCTCTCCACGCAGGAGAGGGGGGCAGAGCAGGAAAGAGACGGCAGATCAACTGGTCTAAAAGGCGGGTCTATTTAAAGGCTAGCGTATACAAATGAGTTTTAAGATGCGACTTAAATGCTTCTACTGAGGTAGCATCTCTTACTGTTACCGGGAGGGCATTCCAGAGTACTGGAGCCTGAATAGAAAACGCTCTATAGCCCGCAGATATTTTTTGGGCTCTGGGAATCACTAATAAGCCGGAGTTCTTTGAACGCAGATTTCTTGCCGGGACAAATGGTGCAATACAATCAGCGAGATAGGATGGAGCTAGACCGTGTAGTATTTTATACGTAAGTAGTAAAACCTTAAAGTCACATCTTAAGTCCACAGGAAGCCAGTGCAGGTGAGCCAGTATAGGCGTAATATGATCAAACTATCTTGTTCTTGTCAAAATTCTAGCAACCGCATTTTAAACCAACTGTAGTCTTTTAATGCTAGACATAGGGAGACCCGAAAATAATATGTTGCAGTAATCGAGACGAGATGTAACAAATGCATGAATAATGATCTCAACGTCGCTAGAGGACAAAATGGAATGAATTTTAGCGATATTACGGAGATGAAAGAAGGTCGTTTTAGTAACACTCTTAATGTGCTTCGGTTGTCATTAGTATTTTGTTCCAAAAGGTCTGACAAAGACCAAAATCATGTAAATACGATGAATCCGTTCAAGACACCTAAAAATATTAACACATTTTATAGAGAATAAGTATAGTTTCACATGCAAAAAAACCCTGTTAAATACATGTGACTAAAAGCTATAGATGAATATCACATTTTAATTTTAATTGAAGACTCTTGTTGGCGAAGACTGCAATGAGCATAGAGGGGAGAGGACGTCACTTGTGTATTCAGCTACCAGTTCTTTTTTTTCTTTTTCTTTTTCTTTTTTTTTTCTTTTCTTTTCTTTTTATTTTAAACAACATAAAAAACACAAGATACACTTACCATTAGTGCATCAACCCAAGAAAACCCTGCCTCCCCCATCCACACTCATCCACACTCATTTACACAAAAGGGGCTGTCTCTTTCTGTTATTGAAAACTTCTGGTTCCTACAATATAGAATAATACAGTCTGCAAGGGATACCGTCTTTAAAGCACCCATGATTGTGTGTGCTGCTGGTCCACTAACATTTTCATTAATTACTATTTTTTATGTAATTGTTTTTATATTGTTTTACTTTCTTTTCTATCCAAGGAAAAGTATATATATATATATATATATATTTTTTTTTTTTTTTTTTTTGTCTAATTTATTTATCTTATTTTATTCCACTTAAAAAAAAATAAAAAATAAATAAATATATTTAAAAAATAAACCGTAAATAAACAAAACAAAACAAACAAAGAACCTTATTTTCACCAGACCGGGTTGTCAATGAAATCAGATTGTTCAAAAGGGTTCTTAAAACCAGGTCCAGTTCAGATTACATCCAGATCGGGCTCAGCAACACACACCTTCATTTATGTACACTTAAAATAGGGACTACAACAACAGATTGCATATCATATATAAACAAAAATACATTTTCAAATTAAGCACCCATGTACAGTCCAGATCACATCCAAGTCGGACTCAGCAACACATACCTTCATTTATGTACACTTAAAATAGGGACTACAACAACAGATTGCATATCATATATAAACAAAATTACATTTTCAAAATAAGCCTTCGAGGACTTCCCATTTTTTTAATGTTTTTTTGGCATCATTATCGTTTTCAACCATATAATTTTCTAAAGTTAAAGAAAATCATGTGGATTGCTACCAGTTCTTTAATTCACTTGCATTTCTCACTTTCTTTATCAAAGAGCTGGTATTTGCAACATGCATCCGGCTCTTACACAAATATACAGAGAAGGTGTCATGACATCTCATTATTAGTTTGTGGTGTTTTGTTTCAATTTCCTGTTTGCCTCCCATTTGTCATCACTTTGCTGGCTCCCTCACCTGTCACTGATTGGCAATCAGGACACACCTATTCCTGACTGCCAATCAGGAAGCTTTTTATGTCAGCCCTGTCTTCCGGACCTTTCCTAGCAGTCTCTATATTTGCTGTATCACATTTTCCTTTTTGTTTTCTTCCCTGCTGGAGTATATTTTGTTATAAAATACTTTTTACCTGCACTTCTCCTGTATTCTGGGATCAAGACCAACACAACCATGACATGCTTTCAAGCTGTGCTACAACAGGGCATGACGGAGGGAGACAGATATTGAGTTGTTCATCATTCTCTGTGCGTTTTGTGAACAAATAAAGCATGCAGAGAACATAACAAAGATGATTAAAGGATTTCCTGCCTGGAATCGGTCTAAGGCAGGGGTCGGCAACCCAAAACATTGAAAGAGTCATATTGACCCAAAAATACAAAAAACAAATCTGTCTGGAGCTGCAAAAAATGAAAAGCCTATATAAATCTTATAATGAAGACAACACATGATGTAAGTGTCTAATTTAGTTATATTAGTCTACTATCAAAATGACTTTAAAAGTCTTATATAAGTGTTATTATGAAGGCAACACATGACTTAAGTGTCTATATTAGCTATATTAGCCTACTATCAAAGTTACTATGTGTTGCAGGCTGAAGCAAATCTTCGTTGACAGAAATGTTGAAATGTAATATTTATTCTACACATTTTTACAACATTGTAAAACATTAGTAAATCAGATGCTACTCAGATAACTCCTGGAAATGACTGGCTTTTAATGGCCAAAGGTATACATGTGTGTGTCCAAGTTAAAGAAAACGACATTACAATCTTTGGCAAGCTAGGTAATGTTTGCTGTGGTCTGGAACAACATGGCACACAAACAACTATTAGAAATGCAGCCAATATTACATACAGAAAATGTGTCATGAGACATGCAAATGTAAATTAAAAACAAAGAGGATAAAAGTAGAGGATATTAAATGAGCTCAAATATACCTACAAATGAGGCGTAATGATGCAATATGCTAGCCTAATTAGCATGTTAACATTGATTAGCTTGCGATCATGGATTGACCAAATATGCCTGATTAGCACTCCACACAAGTCAATAACATCAACAAAGCGCACCTTTGTGCAGTCACGCACAGCATAAAACTTTTGGTGGACAAAATGAGACAAAGAAGGAGTGAAACATTTTACATGTAAACAAACTGTTGCGTCACAGTCCACACTATGGTGAGTTCAAGAACCGCCGAAAATTGTAGGACAAAACGATGTTCACCAAATACTCTCATCGGTGAAGCATACACACAAACATATTAAACAGTGGGCTTTCTAACAATTGGGAAGGTTTGTGTCATGTTTGTCATCAAACAAAAAACATGTAACACAAAAAAAAAATGTTTCCCCCCCATCTTTTTCCACTTTCAATCCTTTTTTAAAAATGTTCCAGGGAGCCTCCATGGCGACAAATAAAGTAAGTTTCTTACAAGTATCATCCCTGCAGGACGAGGAATAGCTAAACATGCTTCACTACACACCATAGGAGGATACGATAGCTAACCGCTAACAGCAAGCTAGCACCCTGAATGTAAACAAATGCCATGGGTGGATCTACATCTGACATCCACTGTAATGATACCAAGTACAATAGCGTATCTACATCTCCTCTTTCTAATGATTGTCACACACACACTGGGTGTGGCGAAATTATTCTCTGCATTTGACCCATCACCCTTGATCACCCATTGGGAGGTGAAGGGAGCAGTGAGCAGCAGCGGTGGTCGCGCCCGGGAATCATTTTTGGTGATTTAACCTCCACTTTCAACTCTTGATGCTGAGTGCTAAGTCGATACTACTACTAATACTACATCAACATTTTTTACCGTCACAAAATCTTTTTTCCTTTTTTTAAAATTAATATTATGCTTATAAACTCAAGAAATATGTCCCTGGACACATGAGGACTTTGAATATGACCAATGTATGATCCTGTAACTACTTGGTATCGGATCGATACCTAAATTTGTGGTATCATCCAAAACTAATGTAAAATATCCAAACAACAGAAGAATGAGTGATTATTACATTTTAACAGAAGTGTAGATAGAACATGTTGAAACAGAAAATAAGCAGGTATTGACAGTAAATGAACAAGTAGATTAATCATCAATTTTTACAGCTTGTCCCTCATAATTGTGACAAAATGAAATGATAATTGACACAATATGTTACTGCATACGCCAGCAGACTAAATTAGGAGCCTTTGTTTGCTTACTAGGCAGCACGGTGCAAGAGGGGTTAGTGCATCTGCCTCACAATACGAAGGTGCTGAGTACTCTGGGGTTCAATCCCAGGCTCGGGATCTTTCTGTGTGGAGTTTGCATGTACTCCCGTGACTGTGTGGGTTCCCTCTGGGTACTCCGGCTTCCTCCCACCTCCAAAGACATGCACCTGGGGATAGGTTGATTGACAACACTAAATTGGCCCTAGTGTGTGAATGTGAGTGTGAATGTTGTCTGTCTATCTGTGTTGGCCCTGCGATGAGGTGGCGACTTGTCCAGGGTGTACCCCGCCTCCCGCCCGATTGTAGCTGAGATAGGCTCCAGCGCCCCCCGCGACCCCGAAGGAAATAAGTGGTAGAAAATGGATGGATGGATGGATGTTTGCTTACTTACTACTAAAAGACAAGTTGTACCGGTACCAAAATACTGGTATCGGGACAACACTAGTATGTAACACTTCTCATTTTACTAAATAAGACTAGAATAATTTTAGAAACACCTTCATATGGTGTAACAATATCTTGCTATAATCAAACACAGTTTTGATTAATTGTTGGTTCTTTTACATTTCTTCTATTAGATCCAGGGCCTGCCCGTGGAATAAATGCTATGTGGTTGTTTAAGGCCACAACCACTAGGGGGGCCACATGGCCTGGGCTTTTCTCAAGATTTGCTTTTCTTTCATTTAAATCTGACAGTTATGAAATAAGCCGCATTAAATGTAAAGATAAATATAAACCTTGTTGTTAAAATAATAATAAATAAATGGGTTGTACTTGTATAGTGCTTTTCTACCTTCAAGGTACTCAAAGCGCTTTGACACTACTTCCATTCACACACTGATGGAGGGAGCTGCCATGCAAGGCGCTAACCAGCACCCATCAGGAGCAAGGGTGAAGTGTCTTGCTCAGGACACAACGGACATGACGAGGTTGGTACTAGGTGGGGATTGAACCAGCGACCCTCGGGTTGCGCACGGCCACTTTTCCACTGCGCCAATATTAAAGATGTTTGAATCAAATTAGGAATGTTTCATAACGTCTTCAAAGATCCCCTTAAAGCATTCACACACATCGCCAACATTTTAGGAACCAGTATTAGAAATATACCATGTATTACGGACTATACCCACTAAACTTTAGAAAAAAATGTTTACCCCTATATTAGTCGACTACAAGCCGCAAATATATACGTTGTGAATTGAGTTATTTACACAGAAATATTTTGTAAATGTTTATTTATACGTCTGAATTGTTTCCAAACGGTGTCTGTAAAACAACAGTAAAATGGCTGATCAAACAAAACAGCTGCGGAAGCTAGCTCTCTAATCAGCTGAATTTACTGAGGAATTTGTCAAACTATCCATCCATCCAAACAATACAAAAATAATGCTGTTGTAAGTTAATGATCCTAACACAGACACTTTCGTAACGCAGTTGTAACATATTAGATAATGCTAACGACGTTAGCATCATTAGATTACAAAAGCACGTACAACTATGCATGAAAACACTCCTGCATACATCACACATGGGACAGTTTAGTATTGTTTAGTGCGAATGGTTTTAGTTATATTGTAACACATACAAACAATGCTTGGAGTGATGAATGAAGTATCCATATGAGAAGAAACGCTATGGATTAGCCCCTGCAGTGTGCACTCTTGTCCAAAAGATGCTGCCATGGCACAAACAATGACACACCATTTAAAGGGGGACTGCACTTTTGCGTATCGTTCGCAATCCTTATGAGAGACAACAAGTTTTGTTTTTTTTCTGCTTTCTAACGTATACAAATCGTCTCGTTCTAGATGGCTAGCAATGCAGCTAATGAGAGCAATCGATTCTACCTCAAAATTGTTTAAAAAATCCATCCATCCATTTTCTACCGCTTATTCCCTTTGGGGTAGCGGGGGGCGCTGGAGCCTATCTCAGCTACAATCGGGCGGAAGGCGGTGTACACCCTGGACAAATTGCCACCTCATCGCAGGGCCAACACAGATAGACAGACAACATTCACACTCACATTCACACACTACGGCCAATTTAGTGTTGCCAATCAACCTATCCCAAGGTGCATGTCATTGGAGGTGGCTAGCTTCTACTTCAGCACCCGAATCGCGTTTGACTTTGTAATGAACCAACACAATGCAATTCTACAACCTGTCGTTGCGTCCACTTTTTCACCATACAAACAGCATGCCGGCCCAGTCACATGTTGTATGCGGCTTCTGCAGACACACGTAAGTGACTGCAAGACATAACTTGATCAACAACTATACAGGTCACACTGAGGGTGGCTGTATAAACAACTTTAACACTGTTACAAATATGCGCCACACTGTGAACCCACACCAAACAAGAATGGTAAACACATTTCGGAAGAACATCCGCACCGTAACACAACATAAACACAACAGAACAAATACCCAGAATCCCTTGCAGCCCTAACTCTTCCGGGCTACAATATACACCCCCGCTACCACCAAACCCCGCCCCCGCAACCCCGCCGCCACACACCTCAATCCCGCCCCCCTTCCCCACCCCCAATCTCCCGAATTCGGAGGTCTCAAGTTTGGCAAGTATGCCCTGGATAGGTGGTCCAGACTGAGGCCAAGGAAGAAAAAAATCATAGCCATAGCACACATAAACATGTGTGTAAGAGGGAAACATCAAAGAACACAAAGGACATTAAAGACATTAAAAGAGCAGAGCTGATGCAACCAGACATTTCTACACACAGCCACATAAGTAAAAAAAACAAAAAAAAAAACATATACACTGTAGTGGCCTCTGCAGTGTTCCACGCCATCGTCTGCTGGGGTGGGGGGAGCATGGCCATAGACAGGAGCAGACCCAACAAAGCAACCAAGAGAGCCGACTCCACCCTCGCCCACCCACCAACTCTCAGCCAGTGTCCAGTCTGCATGGATGAACGAGGATACGTCCTGCACATTCATACACCAGTGGAGGTGCCACTGGGAGAAAAGTGGGTGAAGTGTCTTGCCCAAGACACAACGGCCTAGAATGGTGGAAGCTGGAATAAAACCTGCACCCCTCAAGTTGCTGGCACAGCCGTTCTACCATCTTACTTAATATTGCAACAACACATCGTCATAACTAACCTCTCTCACGACGATCCAGTACTGGCTCACGTTCCCTATTAGTGGGTGAACAATCCAATCCAATCCAATCCACTTTATTTATATAGCACATTTAAACAACAAAATGTTTCCAAAGTGCTGCACTACAATATTAAACACTATTAAAAACAATATAAAATAAATATGATTAAAAAAAAATTTAAAGGGTAAAACCAGTTAAAACAGTAAATAGAAATCAAAATTTTAAAAACACAGAGGACAGAGGACCACACAACAATCCAACGCTCTACCATCCGAGCCACGCCGACCTCAATAATAATATATCCCATTATTCCCAATAATCCTATGCTATTATGATTATCATTCACTAATGATAATCCTAAATGAATCAGTTAATCTCTAACCAACAACATGAATTAAAGGGATTTTTTTACATATTTGTAATCATATTTAAGTGAATGACAGGTTAAATGATTATCAGAACTCATATTCTGGCTACTTCATATTAAACTTGTTGACACTTCTTTTATTTAATTATATATTTTTAAATAAAACAACACAAAATAATTTGCAGTAGGGAGGGTTGAAAATAATTCAGGTAATGTGCTGATACTTGTTGGAATGATTGATGAAAGGAAGATCATCACATGTGAAGACAGGCATGTGTGTAGAACGCTGGATCCAATGATAGATGGATGGGAGTGTGTGCGTAAAAGAGGGAACTGCTTTCAAAACCACAACATCTAGATATGTTAATCCCATCTTTAAAAAGTCAAAAACCTAAATAAAACATGTGTTTTAAATAACGAGTTTCAAATAAATGAAGTCATGTGAACATACTGAGAATGTGTGTATGTGGGGCGGTGACATTAGGTTTAGGGGGGGCTGAGGGCCCTTGTTTTTTCCAGTCATCCAGCCCCAGAATCCAGTTTCAAAGGGTTTTGCATATGCTAATTTCCTCACACTTAAATGACTGCGATTCTCTTTATTTTGGCCTTGACAAGTCTTCTATTCACAGTCTTCAACTGGTCCAAAATACTGATGCTTCCTTGCTAACAGGGAAGAAGCGTTACAAATATATTACCTCTGTGCTTGCTTCCTGTTGCTTTTAGGGTCCATTTTAAGGTGTTATTGTTAGTTCTTAAATGTTTAATTGGGCTGGCTCCTCCATGTTAAATAAGAATATTCTCCTGTGAGATCACTGAGGTCATGTGACCAGTCTCTTTTGTGTTGCCTCAGAACTAGAAAAAGAACTAGATCAGGGGTCCCCAAACTACGGCCCGCAGGAAATCCCAAGTTTTAATTATTAATTTTTTTTTAAATGTGTAAACTCTGGGGGAGCATGAGTAAAAAACTACAATCAAGGCTGAGCTCCTAAGGGGGCCCAGTCTGGAGAGGGAAAAAAACTCCATAGCAAAGCACATATAGATATTACAACAAACAACTCGAGACTTGCAACAGAGAGGAGGGAGTGGGGGCTACGGTGGCGGGTTCTTGTCTTACATACGGATTGTAAATGATACGTAAAATTCCAAAACAATTGCAGTTTCCTTTTAAGACTTTGAATTATGAATATTATTATTATTATAACTGTTATTATTTGTCTGCAAAGTGCTCCTTCCATCCACAAATGCGTCAGTTGAGTGCTGTCAGCCTTGTTTATTTTATTCATTTTGTAGGCAGGGGTGGGAGATCACTTCAAATGCCGCTTAAAACTGTCTTGATGTAGAACACACCGCACACATAGACACACACACATTCTTGTATTTTTTACCTTCTTGAGACCTCTTTAGGACCAACCTTTCTAGATATATAAAGATTTGTATTTACAACATTAATAATATATACATACTATGCAAATGTAAGAACAAATAAGCTTTTAGTTATAATTTTTTTGTTGAATTTTCTGTTTGTAATTGGTTTTTAATCTTCAATATTTACTTCAAGTTATTACAGTATGTCTCTATATACATATTTATTATATTAATTTTATAAATTTTGGCCAAGGGTGGCGCATTTTAATTTCTTACACACTTGGGGACGGCGTGGCGAAGTTGGTAGAGTGGCCGTGCCAGCAATCTGAGGGTTGCTGGTTACTGGGGTTCAATTCCCACCTTCTACCACGTCCGTTGTGTCCTTGGGCAAGACACTTCACCCCTTGCTGGTTAGCGCCTTGCATGGCAGCTCCCGCCATCAGTGTGTGAATGTGTGTGTGAATGGGTGAATGTGGAAATACTGCTTTGAGTACCTTGAAGGTAAAAAAGCGCTATACAAGTATAACCCATTAATCATTTGTTTATCACTTGTTGTTTCATATGTTGACCAGAGGGGGAGCACTTTTAAAACTGACATACAGTCCATCCATCCCATCCATTTCCTACCGCTTATTCCCTTTGGGGGTCACGGGGGGCGCTGGAGCCTATCTCAGCTACAATCGGGCGGAAGGCGGGGTACACCCTGGACAAGTCGCCACCTCATCGCAGGGCCAACACAGATAGACAGACAACATTCACACTCACATTCACACACTAGGGCCAATTTAGTGTTGCCAATCAACCTATCCCCTGGTGCATGTCTTTGGAGGTGGGAGGAAGCCGGCGTGCCCGGAGGGAACCCACGCAGTCACGGGGAGAACATGCAAACTTCACACAGAAAGACCGACATACAGTCAATTTGAAAAATCTCTCCTTTTTGGGACCACCCTAATTTTGAAAGATTTCACCACCAGGGGTGCAAATGGGACATTCTCTATTAGATGCAATGATTTCGGTCCAAAATTGTTCACCGGTCCTCATATGGAAGGTATTTTTCCTTGTTGATGTCTCAAGAAGGGTAGAAATACAACATACACACACACACTTACCAATATTAACACTTCCAAGTGTGCGAGGAACAACACACACAGACACACCCACACACAAGCACAAATGACACAGTCCCGTCTGTCTGCCCTGCCGACTGACATCACCTTTTTATGAAGTGCAGTCTGTTTGACACTGACGAGGGCTTTGTTTGGACTAGGCCGATCTGTGAATCGGGCAAGGCTGAGGGAGGAATAGAAGCAGGAAATCTAGAGTGGTGTTGATAAATCTAAATCAGACCTGAGGCTGGGACGGCGTTGCGAGTCTAGGTAGTTTGGGCTTCAACAGCATCTGAGAGATGGGATTGATTTAGGAGCGTAAATTGGGGAGGCTCAAGTTCTGACCTAGACCACTTAGCCCAAATGTGGGGAGTTGCTGGCGCTCAAGGACAGAACCTCAACAGTGAAGGAGGTTTTGAGGTTTGAATTGTTAGGTTTGGTTTGGCCCTGAGGTTGCTCAATATAATTATGAGGGGAAACAAGGAGCTACAGAGGTGAGTAACCAGTAAATTCACCAATTTTATTTGATTTATTATGAGATCGGTCTTTATTTCTGACAGGAGAACATCATTTTATTCCATTTCTGTCCATCTTATTTTTTTCCTCCAGAAGTTGTTTTAACTGGAAAAATGTCTTAAGTGGAAAATGGACTCGAGCCTCAAATCACAATCACTTTATGCCTCATCATTAATCTCACCCATTCTCACTTGCAATGACAGTTGTGCTGAGGCCAATGTGCTCTAGTTGACAGGCTAACTTGTTGAGGTAGACATTTTCCAGCCGTCTCACATTCTCATGAAAGAGTCGTTTTAAGGGATTAGAAGAACCATAGAGGTAGGCTTCAAAAACCTCGGCTTCTGTTACTGCTGTTAAAAAGTTGTATTAGCAAGACATTTTCACAGAACCCTAGGCTCTAATGCAGTGGTTCTTAACCTTGTTTGAGGTACCGAACCCCACCAGTTTCATATGTGCATTCACCGAACACTTCTTCAGTGATTTTTTTTATTTTTTTTAATTCAAATTCAAGACAAAGTTATGTTTTTTTTACTGGTGCATAACATGAACCGTGCATGAACATCACCTTGTTCAAAGAACAAAACCAACTCATAACAATTTACACACCTGCAAATCAGTGTGACTTCTGCTGTTGCCGTATTCATAATACGCCGATCGGGAGAAGTTTTTATTTACACGATGAGTCTGGTGTGTCTTGCATTCGGGCGGAAGGCGGGGTACACCCTGGACAAGTCGCCACCTCATCACAGGGCCAACACAGATAGACAGACAACATTCACATTCACATTCACACACTAGGGCCATTTTTGTGTTGCCAATCAACCTATCCCCAGGTGCATGTCTTTGGAGGTGGGAGGAAGCCGGAGTACCCGGAGGGAACCCACGCAGTCATGGGGAGAACATGCAAACTCCACACAGAAATATCCTGAGCCCGGGATTGAAATAAGGACTACAACTTTCCAATATAGGGCTCAAAACATAACATTGTGTATGCGTTCAATTAGAGAAGGTGTGTTTATCTTAAACATTCCTGCCACTTCGTTTTACACACTATGGCATTTTTAAGTATTTTTTGGGATGGAGGTCATATACCACAATAATATCCTACCGTGGCTTTAATACCGGGACATTGCTACATCCCTACAGAACACATCGATGAATATTAGAGTCGGCCAATTTGTCACATTTTGACATACTTTTAAAAAAGTCTAAAGATCAGCAACAAATAAGTCAAGTAGAAGTAAATCCTTTAGAATAAGAAAAACATAAGCATAGAAAGTAAGATAGAGAGCTAATAAATTGTAAACCTTCACACAAAATCAGCTTGTCCCCATCATTTTTTTTATCCTTGCAATTTTATCTAATCACCACAACTTTACCGCAAATTTTACTACCGTAATATCCGAGCTATAGAGCGCACCGGCATTTTTGAAGAAATACATAATTTTGAATATATTAGACACACCGGACTATAAGTCGCAGATATATACAGGTACAAAAGCTTTTGTAAATGTATATTTACATACCTTAATTGTTTCCAAACGGTGCCTGTCACGAGGCAGTAAAACAGCTGATCATACAAAACAGAAGTCATCATCATGGACCCACTAACTGCGGAAGCTAGCTCTCCAATCAGTTAAACAGACTCAATAACTAGGGATGTCCGATAATGGCTTTTTGAGAGATATCCGATATTCCGATATTGTCCAACTCTTTAATTACCGATACCGAAATCAACCGATACTGATATCAACCGATACTGATGTATACAGTCGTGGGATTAACACATTATTATGCATATTTTGGACAACCAGGTATGGTGAAGATAAGGTCCTTTTTTAAAAATATTAATCAAATCAAATAAGAAATTAAAAACATTTTCTTGAATAAAAAAGAAATAGAAAAACAGTTACATAGAAACTAGTAATTAATGAAAATGAGTAAAATTAACTGTTAAAGGTTAGTACTATTAGTGGACCAGCAGCACGCAAAATCATGTGTCCTTACGGACTGTATCCCTTGCAGACTGTATTGATATATATTGATATATAATGTAGGAACCAGAATATTAATACCAGAAAGAAACAACCCTTTTGTGTTAAATGAGTGTGAAAGGGGGAGGGAGGTTTTTTGGGTTGGTGCACTAATTGTAAATGTATCTTGTGTTTTTTATGTTGATTTAATAAAAAAAATAAAAAAAAATAAAAATGAAAAAATAAAACAATACGGATAATAAAAAAAAAAACCATACCTACAATTTCCGATATTACCGGTACATTTTAAAGCATTTATCAGCCGATAATATCGGCAGGCCGATATTATCGGACATCTCTATCAATAACTTTAAAGGTGACAATTTGGTGAATTTACAAAGAATATAAAAGACTATTCTATTCTATTATTATGAAAATCAAATAAGAATATATAGAAATAAAAATGCAAATTGTTGTCTCATCTGCTTGAGTGGAACAGAAGAAGAATGCGACCACAGCGGACAAGTTTGGACATCCTGGTACTATTGGACGTTAAATACATATGACGATTTCATCTGGACTGTAATCATTAATTTATGCGACTATTTAATAAACAATCAATATAATGTAACGTCTGTCAATTAAATAGAGTAATTTTTTGGACAGTTAATATCAATCCAGCTGTCACGCTCCCACTTGTATGCAGACAAAAACACACCCACACACAAACACACAGCTGTCTAAGTCCATCCTGATACATCACGGCTTCACAAACATTTGTCCTAAACAGAACTCTTAACATCACAAATAACGTCAGGGTGGTTATAAAAACAGGTAAACACAGTTTCATTTAAGGAGCTACATCCAGCCGAAAGAAGAAGCAGTTGCGTGTGCATAAACACAACATCACCTTGACGACACACATCCACATGACAAGCGCTGCCTGGATTGATACAGATTTTTAAATTGAAAGTGTTATCTTTTCCATGGATTTCATTGACATTTAAGAGGGTTGGTACAACTCCAGGTTCCATTATTTTCATAAAACAGGCGTCCTGGCAAAGGCCATTTAAAAAAAAATAAAAAAAAATGCTTAATTGAACAATAGCCCATGAGGATAGACCAAATAAATGCAAAAGTAGGCACAAGGCCACTATAAAAGAATACACATTGCCAAATCAATGGTTCACAGCAGCTTAGATGCATGGGTTCATAAATTAGGGGTTCAAGAGAATAATGCAAGTGAGATAAGATGCCTGTTCACTCTGCTCTTGAAGGATGGGATGCCATTGTCATGGATATCACCAACTACTTCATTTGGTAGGCTGTTCCATAGGGTAACCTACATATGCAGTCCTCTCCAAGGTTTCTCATAGTCATTCACATCGACGTCCCACTGGGGTGAGTTTTTCCTTGCCCTTATGTGGTCTCTGTACCGAGGATGTCGTTGTGGCTTGTGCAGCCCTTTGAGACACTTGTGATTTAGGGCTATATAAATAGACTTTGATTGATTGATTGATTGATTGAACTGCAGTATTGATGAATGTTCTGCTGGCAGAGACTGTCCTGGAGGTGGCTATCGTAGGGTCATGGCGAGGCACTGGAGCGGGTGGCTCTATGAATGACGTATGGCTGCGGAAGCAAGGATTTCAGGTCGGGAGGGCACAAGTGGCGCCGCCACCTGGCGCCTTCGATGGAGAGCTGTAACGTTCAGCGTTGTTCTTTTTTCTTCTTCACTCGTGCCTATGACACGCTGGGCCTTCCTTTGGATTCAGTCATGTAGACCTAGAGTAATTGGACTGGCACTCATCCATGATAGCGAGGCATATTCAATCACACATCACCTGAGCCTTGTAGACAGTTGCTCTAGCTCAGATATAAAGTTTGCTAACAACTCTCCGCAGAGCACCCAGTCATTGTCCTGCTCTTGAAGAAATGTTTGAGATGTGCTTTACCCTGGTCAATTTGCTGTCGATTGTGACTCCCAGAAACCCTGACTCCTCCTTTTCAGCTAATCTGGTGGTGCCAAACTGAAATCCAAGCTGTAAGGGGTTTCTCTTTCTGGATATTGTCATAGCCTTACATTTTGATGGTTCGAATGCCACCTTCCTTCGGTCTGCACAGGTCCCTCATTCTCTCTAGATCTCTATTTAGGCTTGCTGTTTTAGCCTTAGGATCGTCTGTGGCTTTGAGCTCACAGAATAACGTGAAGTCATCAGCATAAAGGTAAAGATGATTTTCAACCTCATCCTCAAGGTTGTCAATGAAGGATTGGGCCCAGTATTGATCCCTGATGGACTGAAGCATTGATGGAGGCAGAGCTTGATGACTGGCCAGATAGCACAACTTTGATGGGGCAATCCGATAGGTAGCTCTTGATCTAGGAAAACCGTTTACCAGTTATTCCTTTTGAGTAAAGCTTGGAGCAGAGACCGTTCTACCACACGTACTTCATGGCCTCGGTCCAGAGAGTTTGACCAATTTTGTGTCAGGATATTTAGGATGTCTGCTGTGCTGTGGTGTGGTTTGAAGCCGAATGGAGGTAACTCTGAAATTGGTTCTGTACAACCTCCATTACATGACCTGATATCACTTGACAAATGTTTTTTTTTATAAAGTATAGGGATCTATTCTATTGCAAAGTTAGATTTTTTTTGCTCGTATTTGCTTTTAGTGTTAAGATCTAGGCCTCTTTCGTACTCAGAGAGTTTGTGCGCTGCTTGCTGCGCAACAGCCATCTTGGCTTGGTTGACCACCACTGTTGTTCACTTCCCGGAAGAAGTCACGTGATGGAATACAAGCAATAGGGCACTTAAGATGTTGAAGTTTGTTGAATAGTCATCAAATAATTCTAACATTGTTAGATTAATAGCTTTCTACAGTATGGACAAACTCTTAACACAAAACAACAGATCCTTTATTCAATATAGCTCTTGTTTTCAATCATATGGTGATGCAACACAAATGTGTTTACCACTGCGGTCTCTAAACTGCTCTAATCCATCATCAGTGATCATCCATCATGTGTGATTCGTGCTGTCATATTTGATCGTACTTTTGGGGGACACGTATGCCGATTGTGCAACACAATAGTTTTTCAATCATGTTAGCCGAGACGTGACGTTACTTCAGGGCGTCAAACATTTTGACACATGCAGTGTGACAGCGTGTTGCTATAATGTTGTTTGGCATGCTGGCTCTTCCAGCTCCGTATGAACACATCTAATGGTCACAGTTTGCCACTGAATATTACTTGTGACATTGCACTTTTGTTGCTGTGGAAATTTGAGATCACTTTGTAATGCACTATTATGTGTATTTTGTAGATTCTCTGGAGAAGCAGCGTCCTCAGCAGTGGACATTTGGTGGACCTATTAGCTAAAGTTTATTTTTGCAGTGTCATTTACATAACCATTTTTAAACAAACACCTTTTTCAAGTAATACCCCTGACAAACAACTTGCACAACAACTAAATTTGTCAAAGTCATGGTGACATGAGGACATCTTTGAGATTGTTAGATTTGGCAGTGGTAAACATTGAGAAACTTCCTAGAAATCATCTTGAGACAAAGAGATGCTGTTATGTGTGTGTTGTGTGATAAATATATATTTTTTTATTGACAGAAACATTGTTCTAAGTTTGAATTTAGCTACCCAGAGGTAATTCCTAAGAGAGAAACTATGGTTGAAGACCATTTTTGGTAAGCAGTTATTTGCAAACTGGACAGATTACCCATGCACAATACTGTTTCAAAATATTGCCAATCGTCTAAATATTAACATATTCAGTGAAATACATTTCATGGTTTCTAGGAATAGTCCAGAGGGACCATGTGGTTTCATGGTTACTGTTCCCCAACAGAAAATGCTTACAAATAATAGTATAAGCTTTCTTGGCTGAGTTTGGCAAACGTTCATGATTGAGCAACACACTTTTCAACACACAATTTATCCAGCGTATTGTCTAACAAAGTGTCAGCCACATCCATCACAGCCTTTGGCTGATAATACGTTTCCAGAAGTTTCACCCCCCATAGAGAAACCAAAAAATACAAAACAAAACACATGAGCGGGATAATAGTCAAGGACAGGTCTAGAAGTAAAGGGAGTATTGTTATCCATCCATCCAGTGACGTGCTGTGACCCTCATACCTGGTGAGTCATTGATGCCTTTGGATGTTTTTTGTTTTTACTTAAATGCATCTGCTTTAATCACTGTTAATACAGGTTGCTCATTATGATGGTAACAAGAAAAAGAAGGGAGTAATTCCACCCGTCCATCTATTTGCTAATGCTACCCTGGACAAGTCGCCACCTCATCGCGGGGCCAACACAGATAGACAACATTCACACTCACATTCACACACTTGTGCCAATTTAGTGTTGCCAACCAACCTCTCTCTGTACAGAGGATGTTGTTGTGGCTTGTACAGCCCTTTGAGACTTTTGTGATTTAGGGCTATATAAATAAACATTGATTGATTGATTGATTGAACCTATCCCCAGGTGCATGTTTGTGGAGGTGAGAGGAAGTGTACCATGCCGCCCCAGGGAGTTATTCACTTTCATTAAAGAATTTGTGAAATACTCTCAATTATTTGCTTTAATTAAATAAATAAGACATTTCTTTCTTAATTTCTACTGTATTTGTATGTAAAGTAAATACGCTATCCTCCATAAAATGTACTTTGTATGATCATCTTTGTTTTGTCAGATCATCTTTGTTTTGTGTAAAAGAGCATACAGGGCCTGATTTCCAAAGATCCAAACACCACCCACTAAACAGCACGTGCACTCTATAAAATAGCACGTACTATTAATGAGCATGTTGCTTGTGATTTACTAACACTGCGTGTTCAATTAAAAGTGGTGCATACCGCCCTATGCAAATTAGCTTTTTGCGTGTACTATAAGGGGCATTACCACAGAGACACTCAATCATACATGTTAACATGCTCTCACATGTGGGGTTGTGCTATGTTTTTAAACAAGCAGGAGACATGTAGCACCTTTTATGGGCATTTTAGAAGCATTCGAAATAGCGCAGTGCATCTACATTGAAACCACTTTTTTTCCCTTTTTTTTAGCGCTGTGACGATGTGCTCATGCAGAGAGGCTGCACTTATGTGCTCAAAATGCAAAAAATACATACTTCAAGATTTTTTTTTATATGGGAGCTATGTTAATATGTATTCTGTTAGTTGTGTTCGTAAAAAACACAGGAAAAACAATGAACACCTCAACGCATCAGTTCAATCAATCAATCAATGTTTATTTATATAGCCCTATATCACAAATGTCTCAAAGGGCTGCACAAGCCACAACGACATCTTCGGTACAGAGCCCACATAAGGGCAAGGAAAAACTCACCCCAGTGGGACGTCGATGTGAATGACTATGAGAAACCTTGGAGCGGTACCGCATATGTGGGTAACCCCCCCGAGACCGAAAGCAATGGATGTCGAGTGGGTCTGACATAATATTGTGAAAGTCCAGTCCATAGTGGATCCAACATATCAGCGAAAGTCCAGTCTATAGTGGATCCAACATAATAGTGAGAGTCCAGTCCATAGTTGAATTTGTCAGCCTCTTAAGTCACCCAGCACAAAGTATAACATTGTAAAAGGATGTTGCTGAATAGACAAAATGTCTAATATTTTGTATTTATGTCAGTCCAAATATGTTATACACAAACACGTAGGACGGATGATTCTCGTCTGTCCATCGTCTGACTTTGCAGCAAGAGCACCAAACTTGTAACCATGCCTGTAACTTTTCTGACATTCGAAATAAAGACACTAATTTAGGTTCTGCAATAACTTTCAAGTTTAGTATATCAGGCTGTGTGTGCTAAATAAGTATCTGCATTGTTTTCCTCCCAGTATTGTGGGTGTTCTGACGATCGGCATATGTTTTGCATGTTAATGAAGACAGACGCAAAATGGATTGCACGCCCTATTCTGCTAACTTAACTGACACAATCCACTTTGCATAAATTTAGTAGATACGCTTTGCGTGTGCTATCAAGTTTGCACTAGTTTTAGTACACCCAAACCTTTAATAATCAGAATATGGTCTTGGATATATAATCCTCGAAATAGACGACCACATTCCTTCATTCATTTGGCTTCCTGGCTGATAATACATGCTAGCTCACAATCAGCCCAACTTTCACAGTGTGGCAAATCAGGGTACTACAAGAAGCTCTCTAATACAGTGCCTACAGCTGTATTTATAGTCTTATTTTTACAAATATAAAGTCTACAGTGTACAAACTAAAAATTCATGGTGTAAAAAAAGTATATGCAAACATTATTTTGGCGACATTGTGGCAAGCAGATGAGCCAGTAAGCCACTCTCTCATCCTTTTTAGCTTCCACACAGACGATGATCTAACTCAAGTAAATAAAACAAAATGTAATCATACAGAAAATATATTTAAACCACAGTCCTATGGCCATATAAAAATATAGATTAGGCCTGGGCAATTATTTTGACTCAGGGGCCAAATTTAGAGAAAAAAATGAATCTGGGGGCTGTCATATCTATTTTTAGGAACACTAATACAAAACCTCACAATAATGTATGATTGAATGCTAAAAACGTTATGACAGACCACCTTAAAAACGGAATGGAATTTTACATATTTTTACTGAGACACCCAGAATGTACATGAAAATAAAGAATGTGGGATTTACAATATTAACTATAAATGATAAAACACGGAATATTGACAAAATATGAATGTCATACCCCCCCCCCCCCCCCCCCGACATATTTTATAATCAAGCTAAACGCAACAAAAATGCAAGAAAAAGCACTCTGTGGAAACGCTCCCCACCCACACTGCTTGGTGCCTTGTCTGAGCTGCTGTGACTTAGATGACCATAGTAACTAGTATATCATGCAAAAGCACAGATTCCAACTATTAAAATACTTTGTACATTTCAAGACTTAAGGTAATTTGAAAATATCACTGCACATCATAATGGCAGCTACAGTTTTCCTCTTAAAGATCTAAAAAAAATATTTGGGAATGTCCTTCGGGCCAGATTGAAAAGCTTAAAGGCCGCATGCGGCCTCCGGCCTTCCTTTGCGCAGGTCTGATAAAGATGTGATACATTATTAATCATTTAAAAAAAAAAAAAATTAATCATGAGACTGCTACACGTGCCTAACCTGACCGCACGTCGCTGCATCCATCAATCTTCTTCCGCTTATTCAGGGCTGGGTCACAAGGGCAGCATATACAAACGTATTTCAAACACAGACTTCCCTCTCCACGGCTACCTTGTTCAGCTCCTCCCAGGAGATTCCAGATCAGTTAAGAGACATAGTCTCACCAACATGTACTTGGTCATACCCTGCTGGTCTTCTTGTCCCTGGTTCACCTGCCGGTCAGACATCCCTAAACACCAAGGAAGGTATCCAGACCAGAGGCCTCCACTAGTCCGTCTGGCTCCTCTTCAGGTGAAGGAGCAACAGCTTTACTTGGTGATCCTTCCGAATGACAGAGTTTTTCGTCCACCAACTTGACGAGTAGATTGAGATCTTTGCTTTTCGGCTTAGTTCCTTTTTTACCACGACGGACCAATGCTGAGTTCCTATTCCTGTAGATGCTGCACCAATCCGACTGTTAATCTTGTGCTCATCTTTCCATCACTGGTGAACAAGACTCCAAGGTACTTGAACTTCTCCACTTGGGGCAAGATCTCATCCCCGAATAAAATAACGACAAATCACATCGTTTCTGGTCTGTATGTGTCTCTCACAAAAGCGGAAAAGTTTTTGCCTTTTGTCATGGATGTTCTCATTCATACAGGGCATTTTATCAATCGCAATTGGACTGTTCAGTTTGTCTCAGAAGACGTTTCGCCTCATAGAATTGGTCAGATCAAGTCTCGATGCTGGTGCCACATCACCAACTATTCATACTTTAACTTAACTCCTGCTCGAAAGAGAAGAAAAACGTGTTGTTGCCTTTTGTTAGAGCTTGCAATGCTTTGGAGACAAAATAAAAACTTATGAAAACAGGTCTCAAATTGACATGCAAAAATAGTCGAAGTTTGTAACCTGAGTATTTGGAGGACGGGCTCATGCGGTCATAGCACACAGGGCTGTGTGTTCAAGATGATAAGATGGACGCGTATCAACATTTTTGTATATGAATAAAGCATTAAAAATAACCTTTTGGATAAGACTAGGTGGACAAGCATTTGGTGTGTGTGATATGACATTTACCACACATCTGCAGCTGTACAGTAGTTATTATTCGACTAATTTTAATCCAGTGAAACTGACAACAGTGACAGATGACACATAACCACGTCATTTCGATGAAGGCTTAAACCCATGAAGCTGATCTCATCGACAGAATTTCTTATACGTACATGTTTGGCCAAAATCCTTCTAAGCTTAAAATAAGACCTTTTTAAGAAGAAAAACACAAAGTCAAGTTTTTCCAAGTGACGTGCGTATTGCACAAATCTGAGGTGTGTTTAAAAAATGTTGTCATTAAGCTTGTGGCTTTGCTTCATTTCATGAGAGGCATTCACACATTCTGGTGTAAGTTATCCCCAGTGGAACAATAACTGTCAGAATTAACGCTCATTTGTGCCAAATATGCTCACTAGATGCGCTCACGGGCCAAAATAGAACTCACTTTGTGTCTTTGACTGTAATCTTCAAGGCTAACCGGTGTTGTTGTGTTTTCAGGATCTATCAAAATGTTTTCACGTCTCTTAAAGTTCCCTTTCATCCTTGTCTCCTCTCGCCTTGCCTTCAGCCGCGCTCCCCAGCTTCAACATTATGTCGGCCATATGCTGCCTATGTTTCTGGGACCACCGCCAAAGTTGAGGAAGGGAATTATATGCACGTCGTTGGTGCCAAGAAACGCTGCAGTGTGTTGCTTTAGATACAGACATGTGTCAAGAAAAAAAAAAACAAGTGTTTAACTATGATGTAAGGTAATTCCCCGTGTTTTCAACTACATATAACATCAAACTAGAATCGCAAAGGCTGGTTGTATGCCAAGTCAGGTTACATCTCTGTCCAAAATATTTGGGTAGTTAAATTTGTTAAACATACCTTTTTATCAACATTATTTTTCCTGTACCTGCGTATTATTAATTTCCAGTCACTGTAATTGACTGAGGTGCATACACAACCGCTACCAATGGCTGCTCAATGCTACTCAGTGATGGCTCAAATTTAGAAACCACTAAATTAATAAGTATAATATATATATATAAATTTTAAAAAAGTCTGCAGGCTATAGAGCGTTTTCTATTCGGGCTCCAGTACGATGGAATGCCCTCCCAGCAGGGGCGCCGCTAGGGATTTTGGGCCCCATGAAAAGAATCTTTACAGGGCCCCCAACACAGTGTCATTATTTTTTCTGTATTATAATTTCATCATCATTAGGGGCCTCTCTGGGCCCCCCTCCATCATGGGCCCCTAGAATCTGTGTCCTTTACCCCCCCTTTTCGGCGCCCCTGCCTCCCGGTAACAGTTAGAGATGCTACCTCAGTAGAAGCATATAAGTCCCATCTTAAAACTCATTTGTATACTCTAGCCTTTAAATAGCCCCCCTTTTTTAGACCAGTTGATCTGCCGTTTCTTTTCTTTTCTCCTCTGCTCCCCCCTATCCCGTGTGGAGGGGGAGACACACAGGTCCGGTGGCCATGGATGAAGTGCTGGCTGTCCAGAGTCGGGACCCGGGGTGGACCGCTCGCCTGTGCATCGGTTGGGAACATCTCTGCGCTGCTGACCCGTCTCCGCTCGGGATGGTTTCCTGCTGGCCCCACTATGGACTGAACTCTTACTATTATGTTGGATCCACTATGGACTGGACTCTCACAATATTATGTCAGACCCACTCGACATCCATTGCATTCGGTCTCCCCTGGGGGGGGGGGGGGGGGTACCCACATATGCGGTCCTCTCCAAGGTTTCTCATAGTCATTCACATCGACGTCCCACTGGGGTGAGTTTTTCCTTGCCCTTATGTCGGCTCTGTACCGAGGATGTCGTTGTGGCTTGTGCAGCCCTTTGAGACACTTGTGATTTAGGGCTATATAAATAAACATTGATTGATTGATTGAAATTGTGTATAAAGTGGAACCTTTATTTCCAGCAGTGCTGTTGTTAGCTACTGTCTTACAGTAAATGCTTCTTTTTGTGTTTTGTTAGACTGTTGTAGCTTCTTTACAGCATTTGTATCGTTTTGTTAGTTCAATATAAGTCCAAAGAAAGCAATGGAGAACAGGGCCGTAACTAGGATTTGACAAGTACCGAGGTCAAAAATTGGTTGTCCAAGAGGAACTTTGAAAGGCTGAAATCATGGGTATCCCAGCACCGTATAAATGATATTACCTTGAGCAACACAATGAATTTCCAGAATAACAAACGTTTTGATTGAAATATAACTATGACTCATCTAACATATTTGATAATCAGCTTGAGTTTTTAACAGTCCTCTTTTTATTACGGTAATATCAATCAATCAATGTTTATTTATATAGCCCTAAATCACAAAAGTCTTAAAGGGCTGCACAAGCCACAACGACATCCTCGGTACAGAGCCCACATAAGGGACGTCGATGTGAATGACTATGAGAAACCGCATATGTGGGTAACCCCCCCCTCTTTAGGGGAGACCGAAAGCAATATCCTGAGGTTTAGCATGTTAAACAATGTTACCACCATTAAAACATAAATTTAAAAAAACATACCAAATTTCCAACCACAACCAGGGTTCGAACCCAGGATCTTCTGCTTTGCACTGCAAGTCGTAATGACAGGAAATTGTGCCTTCATATTTCGATCAATAACAGAGGATGACGTGGCCAAGAATCAGTTTGGGGTAAAAATATTATATGAAGCGGTTTATCATTTAAGAATTTACATTTTAATCTGCCTTTCCACGCAAAACACAGGACAACACAAAACTTAAGTTTACCTGTCGTGTAGGATCATAAACCTGATTTAAAAAATAATAATTTGAAAGCACTATTTACTTTTAACAAGGCAGGTACACAGAATGCAAAAAAAGCTCACATTTCAACTCGTACAGTGAGGTTACATGACTTAGAATGCAACTCAAAATGCCCAAATTTGAACAGTTTTCTGTACATTTATTTTATAGTTACTTTATTTTGTTTATTTCAATTTAGCTATTCACATTGAGATTCGGAATCTCTTTTTCAAGGGCGTCCTGCACATTCATACACCAGTGTAGGTGTCACTTGTGCAGCAAGGTCATTCAGAATTATTTGTATTACCATTGTTAGTGAAGGTCGTAGACATTTTCTTTGATGCAATATGAAACATAAATAGCAAAATACAGAAGATGCGATTGAAAATAAATGTCCTTTGTTCAATGTACTTGAGCATATTCTTTAAGTGTAAGAATTGTAATGTGGGCTGAGAATGTCTGTGACTGACATAGCCTGAATGATTAATCTCATGACTTAAATGTAAATTGGTTTCACAGTTTTGTTGTTAAATTTCATCCCTAGCCTCCAACTTTGCTTTCTCACACAACTGTCTGAACTGGAAGTCCTTCCTAAGTCCAAAGCACATCAATGTATTGGTGATAAAGTATAATGTATCTCATATTGAACACACAAGCCACAGTTGTAGAGATAGATTTCAGTGTAGTGTTGACATGATATTTGAAATATAAATATAGCCATAGCCGTGCTGACTATCAATCAATCAATGTTTATTTATATAGCCCTAAATCACAAGTGTCTCAAAGGGCTGCACAAGCCACAACGACATCCTCGGTACAAAGCCCACATAAGGGCAAGGAAAAACTCACCCCAGTGGGACGTCGATGTGAATGACTATGAGAAACCTTGGAGAGGACCGCATATGTGGGTAACCCGGGAGGGCATTCCATAGTACTGGAGCCCGAATAGAAAACGCTCTATAGCCCGCAGACTTTTTTTGGGCTCTGAGAATCACTAATAAGCCGGAGTTCTTTGAACGCAGATTTCTTGCCGGGACATATGGTACAATACAATCGACAAGATAGGACGGAGCTAGACCGTGTAGTATTTTATACGTAAGTAGTAAAACCTTAAAGTCACATCTTAAGTGCACAGGAAGCCAGTGCAGGTGAGCCAGTATAGGCGTAATATGATCAAACTTTCTTGTTCTTGTCAAAAGTCTAGCAGCCGCATTTTGTACCAATTGTAATCTTTTAATGCTAGACATAGGGAGACCCGAAAATAATACGTTACAATAGTCGAGACGAGACGTAACTATGATATTATATTTTACGCGCCAGAAGAAAATTATCCAAAAATGTAATTCTATAAGATGTTTTATTTTCTCAAAGTAAATTTGTGTTAGAATTTGCACTTGATGAGTGTTCAACACTAAGATAATTTTCATAAAAAATGGCTTGTTACTTTTTAGGGTAAATGTCTTTTTTTGGGAGGTGAAAGCAACAAATATTTGAACATATCATTTAAGTTTTGAGCTTTATTTGGATCTGGTGTGGCAGGTGTTATGTCCATCCAAGAAAGATGTATGTCCTGTTGGAATGCAACAGCTCTTTGGTCATGTCCATATTCACAGGGGACACTGATGTTTTAAAAAGTGATGTACATCTGACTATTTTCCATTTCTTGACTCATTTATCTTCCTGAGGAGTTGAATATGTGCAGTAATTTATTTATTTATTTTTTTAAATATATTTTATTAATATTATTTTTTAATTTTTCCCCTCCCTCAGGGGGGGGGCTCGGCGGGGCGGTTGCTGGTTGTTCCATCTCCATCGTTGGGGTCCCTGCGGGTGGGGTGGGTGGTTCCCGTGGCCCTGTGCCTGGGTGGTCCTGCGGCGGCCGGTTTGGGTGGGGTGGCCGGGGGCTGGCCTCGCCGCGCTCTCCGGGGGTGGGGGGTGGGCTCGTGGGGGCCCGGTTGCCGGTGGGGCGGGGGCGGTCTTCCCGTCCGGTTGCGGGGAGTCTCTGGGTCCCTCGGGCGGGGCGTCTCGCCTTTCTGCCCGTGTGGGGTGTGGTCTCTCGCTGGCTTGGGGTCTGGCTGTCCCCTGCTTTTCTCGTGCCCTGTCCTCTGCCGGGTGCGTCTGTCTGCGGCCTGCTGCTGGCCCTTGTGGGCGGTACGGTGGGTCGGGCTCTGGGGTTCCTGTCGCTGGCCGGCTTGGCTGCGTGGGGGCGGTGGTCCCTGGTTCCCTGGGCACCACGCCTCCTGTTTGTGGGTTGGGCTCTCGGGGGTGATGGGGCCGTGCTCTGGCTCCCACGCACTCTGGGAGTCGAATGTATTGTACATGCAAATTCACATATGCTCACATACGTACATAGGTACCTACGCTCCCACATACATACACAAATACAGTACATATTTACCTACCTAATGTTCGTACATCCACACGCACATTCAATATACAAACATACACATACACATACTGTACATATACATTCACTGTACAAACACATATACACATTCTGTACATATACATTCATTGTACAAACACATATACACATTCTGTACATATACAAGTACATATGCATACTTACACTCATGCACATAATCACGTTTCATCAAACATATATTAACGTTGTTGCCCAAGGGTAAACTGGGTGTAACACATGGCACACTGACAAAGCTTAACCTATTGTGACTATAACAATCTACAAGGTTAATGTAGGTTGCTTCTCTTTCTCCCCCTCCATTTTTCTGCATTCTTTCGTATCTCAAGTTATCATTACGTATATGTATTGTTGCATTTAAACAACTGTATTGTTGATAATAAAGGTAAATTATTGGTATTGTTCATTATCAATAGCGTTATTTCTATTGGTATTTGTATTGATCCATTTGTAGTGTAATAATGCTCATTGTCATTTCTGTATTATTTTTTATTTTTCGCTAACTGCTTATTTGCTATTACTTTTACCATCATATTTGTACATGTCATATTTGCTGATGTTGCTCTATTGTTGTTGTTGTTGTTGTTTGCTGTTGTTGTTTTTGTCTCTCTGTCTAATCCCCCTCTTGTCCCCACAATTTCCCCCTCTGTCTTCTTTTTTTTTTCTCTTTCTATCCCCTCCTGCTCCGGCCCGGCTGCACTAAATGATAATATAAATACATTTAATAAAGTCAAATACAAATAAGGCAACAAGAGAAGTATCCTACACTTCTCTTTTGTAAAGTAAATCTGAACAGCCGACATGGGCATCTACATCAACTATATGATTTGCCTGAGAAGCTGGACAGGACATTAAAAAAAAAAAAAAAAAAAAAAAAAAAAAAAAAAAAAAAAAGAATATGTGCAGTATGCATATCTGCTGCAAACCTGCTGACTGCACCGACTATGGAATGGAAGAGCTAACATGCTGGGCCATTCGCTACATGAGGTGCAATGACAAATTACATTGTGGACAAGAGTTTGTCCTATGTCCAGATGTCATGTAATGTGCTGCACCTGAAGCTTCAGTTAGAGTTCATCTTAAACCATCAATCAGCTCTTTCACTTGTGGTCACTAAGTGGACGTCCCACATTAGTTTGTTGTAAAGTTAGAGTCATTGTTACTCTTACTTCCTCCTGTGCTTGATGTTGATGCCTTCTTGGTTGGATCAAATCCTAAAATTAACTAGTTGCCAGAGAGACACCTGTCTGCTTCCTGACCTATGTCGAGGTGACCCTTTGCACGGACCCATTCCCTTCAATAACCTATTTATTAAAAAAAAAAGATATCTGGAATGGATGGTCTTTATTTAGGTTGAAGTGAAGTGGTAATTCCTAACGGCCACAATAATCTATTAAGTTATACGACGCAGTATGTTGAATGATGCAGACATATTTGTTACTGGATACTTTCTAATACTCTTCTGCCTTGGAGAAGACAGGATACTTGTTTATATCGACAAATGTTGCGCTTTGGATTGCAATATGTCACGACGGGGTTTTCGCAGCTTACTGCGGGGTTCGTTCTCCCGAAATGCAGACGGACCACTCCGGACATGGTGTGTAGGTAAAAACATGAATTAATTCTCAAAAAATCAAAGGAGTACAAAAAACGGAAAACAAGTCGAAGGCACTACGTGCTGATCGCACTTGGAGCTATCGCTATCACTTAGCATGGACTTGAGACAAGTAATACTCATGAAGACAAGGCTACCACTTAGCATTGGCTAGGAGACAAGCAAAGCTTTCGTAGACAGGTTGCATGAAGCAAACAATGATGCCAGCTGACTGACCGGCAAAGGCAGGCTTAAATAATGCCTCTGATTAGTGCTCGGGAAGCAGGTGAGCGGGTGAACACTAATCAGAGACAGGTGAACACAATGAGCAACCATGGCAACCAAAACAAACTCAGAGGTGCACAAACAGGAACTAAAGTAGTTCAAAACTAACAGAAAATACAAAACATGACCACGGATCATGACACAATATTGACACAATATTGACACAATATTGTTCAATTAAGGACACTTATTATGTATATTTAGCTTGTGGTCTTAGCTTTTTATAACTGTTGGCTTCTAAGAACCTAGCCCTATTGTGACGATCTGTCAATTCATTTCTGGTTGTGTTTCCCTGTTTGATGTTTATTTTCTGTCAGCGCTCTTATTTTTGTTGCATTTCCTGCATGTCTCCTTGAGCGCTCGTTTCCCTCACCTGTCCCTAAATTGGCAGCCCAGCACACCTGGTTGCAGTTGCCAATCAGGCTGCTATTTATGCCTGCCTCGCCTGTTCCTCAGTGCTCAAGGATTGATTATGTTTGAGAACCTTTGTATGCATGACTGCTTCTCCTCAGTTTAAGCATATTAAAACCCTCTTACCTGCGTACTCCGGTTTCCTCCCACCTCCAAAGACATGCACCTGGGGATAGGTTGATTGGCAACACTAAATTGGCCCTAGTGTGTGAATGTGAGTGTGAATGTTGTCTGTCTATCTGTGTTGGCCCTGTGATGAGGTGGCGACTTGTCCAGGATGTACCCCGTCTTCCGCCCGAATGCAGCTGAGATAGGCTCCAGCACCAAGCGGTAGAAATGGATGGATGGATGGAGATACAAACAATTATAGTCCGATTTGTTTGATGATGTCAGACCAATATCCGATATTGGTATCGGATTTGCACACTTCTAATTGTAACGATATGACATTTTACACTAACTCATTTAAAGATCTACTAATTGCTTCTACTGATAAACTGATTTGATGTACAATAAAACAAATCCCAATGTCTCATTAGGGAACCTATCCCAGCTGACTTTAGGTGAGAGGTGGGATACGCTCTGGACTGGTCACCAGTCAATCTCGGGGCACATATAAACAAACACATAAGTCCAAAGAAAGCAATGGAGAACAGAGCCGTAACTAGGATTTCACACCTATTGACAATTTAGACTGTCTGATGAACCTAATATGTTTTTTTCAGAACCTGGAGAAAATCCAAGTGCAAAAAGAGACAACATGCAACCTTCACACTATTGATGTTCTCAGCATTTATGTGCACATGCATGGCTTATTGCACAATGCTCATCAAACACAGCTATGTCAAGCTATAAGTCTACCAGACGACATAAAAACTTATAGTGTGTGTAGTTACCTATTGAATGTCATTATTAGCCTCAAGGGAGATTCTGACCCTTATAGATAGATAGTACTTTATTGATTCCTTCAGGGGAGTTCCCTCAGGAAAATTAAAATTCCAGCAGCAGTGTACATAATTGAGATATAATTTAAAAAGTAAATAATATGTGTTTTCCTACGTACACAATGTAGCTTTCAACAGGTTGGACAATGGCAGACAAGAATTTAAGGGAGGCTGAAAGTGAGAAGAAATGTATAATTTGGAGTAATAGTATGATTTAATGTTCAGGGCTGTGAACCCACCAATATGAATCTAGCAATGTTCTAATCCTGCTTGAAAACATGTGCCTAAAAAAGGAAAGACAAACAAAGAAGATGTACAATTAATAGAATGTTATTTACAATTATGTTTTTCCCACAAGGGTGATTAACATTTGAAAAGCAGGCTCTGGTGCATATCAAATCAAGCACTTTCAGTGCCGTGGCAGCAGAAGGGCAACACTGACAGCCCTGAAGCCCTGTGAAGCTGTGTGCCAGGACATGTACAAATGTATGAGGAAAGAGCTCCATGACCATGTTGACCACATCAGCGACATACAGTATGTGTATGCCTGCAAAACACGCTGCTCTGCTTGTCTCCTTGGGTCACACTCGCAGGACTCACGGCTCGCCATTGAGCTAAATAGAGTCTGGAGACAGATTTCCTTCGAGTGCCAACACGTGCTCCCCATTGGAATTGATGCACCCCTTGCATCTGCGCATGTGTATGAATTCAGGGAATGTGTGGCACTTTGAAGAACTCTTTCACACGAGTACCATCGTTACATTAAACAATGTAATCAAATATGACCAGTGTTGGGACTAACGCATTACAAAGTAACGCGTTACTGTAACGCCGTTAGTTTCGGCGGTAACTAGTAATCTAACGCGTTATTTTTTATATTCAGTAACTCAGTTACCGTTACTACATGATGCGTTACTGCGTTATTTTACGTTATTTTTTATGTAGTATCGGCTAGAAACTGAGGATCTGAGTGTGTTTTATTGCAGCGAAGCAGAGACGTGCTTCTGATTCTTCCTCTGCACTCTCTGTGTGTGCGTGTGGGTGTGGGAAGGGGAGGGGAGGGGGGTGCGCAATACAACGTAAACCGTTGGCCAACCAAAAAGTAACCACAGAACACTATACGACTATACGGTATAGTGTTCTGTGGTTACTTTTTGGTTGGCCAAGCGGACGTGATGACAGACTGTCCCCACTCAGGTCCGCACGGACCGGGAGGGGGCGTGCCTTAAGTCCGGCTGGAAATCGGGAGAAATTTGGAGAATGGTTGTCCCAGGGAGAGGCACTGAAATTCGGGAGGGTTGGCAAGTATGAGATATTCTCACTTCTTTTCTTTTGTCGAGCACAAAGAAAAGAACATTTTAGTTAAATGTAAGTTGTGTCTTGGATCAAAGATCCCGTCTCTTGCCCAAAACAACAATTCAATGTCACGTGTGCCTTCCTTAGGTGAAGCCAGGTTTACAGCTATGTTGTTGATTGATTGATTGATTTAAACTTTTATTAGTAGATTCCGTACAATTGACCACTAAATGGTGACACCCAAATACGTTTTTTAACTTGTCGGGGTCCACTTAAATTGATTCATGATACAGATATATACTATCAAATATATACTAACATCATAATACAGTCATCACACAAGATAATCATCAGGGTATATACATTGAATTATTTACATTATTTACAATCTGGGGTGTGGGATATGGAGGGGGGGTGGGAGGGGGTTAGGTTTGGTTGGTATCAACACTTCAGTCATCAACAATTGCATCATCAGAGAGATGGACATTGAAACAGTGTAGGACTGACTTGGTAGGATATGTATAGCAAGTAGTGGACAGCGAGAGAGAGATCAGAAAGTATAAGAAAAAGTGTCTACATTTGATTATTTACAATCCGAAGAGGTATTATGTGGAAGGGAGGATGTTAGTTTAGGGTTGTAGTTGCCTGGAAGTGTTCTTTTAGTGCGGTTTTGAAGGAGGATAGAGATGCACTTTCTTTTACACCTGTTGGGAGTGCATTCCATATTGAAGTGGCATAGAAAGAGAATGAGTTAAGACCTTTGTTAGTTCGGAATCTGGGTTTAACGTGGTTAGTGTTAGTGTTATTATGCGGTTTGTTACTTATGTATGTTATGTTGCAGCTATTTAAAATAGTTTTGTCAATTTGTTCTGGCCTGAAATAAATTGGCCCTTTGAAACATATCTTTGTCTTTGTGTGTTGTATGTAGAGCACATTGCTTAGCAGAGTTCAGTGATGCAAATGCATGTCAAGTTGATCAACAGATTGTATTATTCTCCAGTGCAATAACAGTACTGAAATGAAGGCTAAAAGGGCATTAATGGGAGCTTTAAAAAAAAAAAAGTAGAAGAAGTAACTAAATAGTTACTTTTCACAGTAACGCATTACTTTTTGGTGTAAGTAACTGAGTTAGTAACTGAGTTACTTTTGAAATAAAGTAACTAGTAACTGTAACTAGTTACTGGTTTTCAGTAACTAACCCAACACTGAATATGACTAAGTCAAACGAATATGCTCAATTGATTATGCGCAACGTTCCTGTTTTTTTTTTATAGCCCTTAAAACAATTTTTAAATGAATGAATATAACTAATGGCATTGTGTCATGTCATAAGAAAAATATGACATGGTAATAGTAATGATAAACAAAAAAACAAAAATATTTGTCTTTAGATATATGGATAACTTTTAGTTAGCTATAGACCATTTTATAAAAAAATATTAAAGGAGGTCATGTTCACGCAAAATTTGCTGACCTGTGGGAAACAATATGTTTTACCTAGTATAATGAATACCCGTGATTAATAATTGCGATTTCAAACTCAAAAATTCTAATTGTGAATGTTATGTTAGCCATAATCGTGCAACCCTGGGACAAAGGCATACTTACTCCTGTCAACTTCAGTGCAGACCGAATGATAAAATCGCACTATAACATTTTGATTTCTATTCTACTTGGGTGGGTTTTCTCCAGCACTCCAATGTCCTCCCAATTCCAGACTCTAATGTTCCAGAAACATGACTGTGAGCGTGAAAGATTGTTTGACGATATACTGTATACCAATATGACTGACTGCCAACCAGTCCAGGTTATACCCCTTTTTGTCCTAATCAAACTAATATAGGCAATCGTGAACAGGATAAGTAATCATTTATTACTGTTAGAGTAAAGCAAGGACAATCAAAGGTATTTCATACTCCCTAAGTACTATCTTACTTTGAGATTTGCAAGCATTAATTTTCGAGTTCCATGCACACCAGCAAAACAGCATGATGGTGAACCCACTTGAAGCATGTATACAATCCAAGTCTAAGAGGCTGCAGATTGATAATTCATCACAGGAGTTAAAAGGCCTTTATTTGCTTTGTCAAAGTCTCTTTGTTACTATAATTTCATTTTGCTGCTCTGCTCATAACACATGACCAACACTCTCAAGAAGTAAGACAGATCTCTGGCATGGAACTGACAGCCTGGATTGCAACACTGATATTATTATTGGACTGAGCAAAAGTACAACATTTGAAAAACATACATTCACAAATATACTGTTCACTGCTCAGTTATTCATGCTTACAATTGAGGTAGTCATTTGTAGTGGCGTGGCAGCGTATTGTGAAGTGTTTCTCATATTTTGGTTTCTAATTTTGTAATAGCCCAGGGATCCACTCGACATCTATTGCATCGGTCACCCAGGGAGTGGGGGTTCCCAACATCTGCGGTCCCCTCAAAAGGTTTCTCATTGTATCCCAATGGGTTGAGTTTTTTCTTTCCCTGATGTGGGATCTGAGCCGAGAATGTTGTTGTGGCTTGTGCAGCCCTTTGAGACACTTGTGATTAAGGGCTATGTAAATGAACTTTGATTGATTGATTGGGGAAAAAAATTATTGTACTGTATTTCAATTTACAGTAATAAACCGTAAAAAAGTTGACTTTTTGCAGTAAAAAAGTTGACTTTTTGCAGTAAAAAAGTTGACTTTTTGCAGTAAAAAAGTTGACTTTTTGCAGTAAAAAAAGTTGACTTTTTGCAGTAAAAAAGTTGACTTTTTGCAGTAAAAAAGTTTATTTTTTGGAGTAAAAAAAAAGGCAAACTTAGGCGCAAGAATTTTACCGTAAAAAAAAGTGGTACTGTATTCCATTTACAGTAATGCAATGGACAAACCACTGTAAAGTTTATGCTGAAATTCTGGTAACTAAACTGCCAGGTGTTTATTGTAAAATCTACAGATTCGTTTACAGTGTACGGTAAAAATATATAATATGATCAAATGCATGGGCAACTGTGCAATGATATGAAGCAAATCCTTATACATTTCTATTCATATATTATTTACTGTTACTGTACATGCAGCCTATAACTGCGACATGGTCCTCAATGAAAACAGGAACGGGGAAAAATGCTAGACACATCTTGCAGTATAGTCAATTTGCAGTTCTCAGCACTACAAACTACATTTGTAAAATGAATGTTAAAAAGTGTTATTTTGTGTGATTTCATTCATTAGTGGAGGTATACCCAATGAGTATATTCCATGGGTATAACGGTGTAAAATTTATGTTAAAAAGATCAGAAAAATAACTTTTATACATAACTTTTATACATTGCCATCCATTATAACCAATGAGTGGGTTTGCCAAAGCTGTTTGAGATGTGAGCCTCGCTTGTAAATAGATGCCAAGAGGAAACTGAATGGGTGATTGTGTTGTTTCAGCCCTGTTAACTACACAAGAAAATAGAGGCATCCCCCAACACACACCGCTGCCTTCTCGCCCGATCTCCCTTCTCCCAAGTTGACAGTCTGTAAACAATACCAGTCTTCGAGCCAGCAACAGTCCAAACCATCCAGTCAACTGGCTGATGAAGTTAAACACATTGTTGACCAACTAGAGCTCAAGCATTTAGGCAAAAGTCACCAATCAGTTGTTCAACCAACCAGACAGACATGGTCACTTAACATATTTTAGGTCTTGCTATCAGTTCCTGTCACTGCATTCTCCTCCCTCCAAACCTGGTCACACTAACACAGACTAGGCACAAGTTGGCCATAAGGCTACTTCATTCTCACTAATCACGCAGTGGAGAGCTATAATTTCACTCTTATTCATCATTTTATGTAAAAAATCAGAACCTTAGTGAGTCTCTACTTACTTCAACAAAACCAATACATTTCTTATCAACACTCTCCAAACATGATGTACTGTTTCCCCACTGTGTTTTAAAAAAGACTTTCACCAAGTTGTACAGTTTTCATTTTGAACAAAAACACAGACACAATAACAATTAATATTTGAATTGGAACACAATAAATGACAATGCTGGATGCTTGCCTTATCCATTAACAAGTCATCAAATAGATTAGTTGTGAAATGTGGTGTCTATTTCTATCCATTGGGCGAATGACAGCATAAAAAAAAAAAATTTTCCCCAGGAACATGCTATTCAACTGGTGGTCCGGTTTTCGAGTTCAGTTGAAAACTTGGTCGACAAACATTTTCGCAAAACATATCTAAAAACACTAGAATGCTCCTGTTGTATATAGGAACTTTGACCACTGTTAACATGTTGGCAGATCCTTTGATTGGCATTTTAACCCTGCTAGCAAACAGAGAAGACTAGGGTCCAAACTTGTGATTTATATTACTGAGGCGTTCCGCAAGGCACCCCTTTAAGTCTTCTCCTTTTTGGCACTTACAAGTTGTTTTCCTAATGTGATTTACATACCGTATTTTCCAATGAATGGTCTATGTTTGATCTTTTTTCATATATTAGGCGCATCGGATTATATGGTGCATTAAAGGAGTCATATTATTATAATTTTTTTCGAAAAGCGGTAGAAAATGGATGGATGAATTGAAAACACTTCCTTGTGGTCTACATAACATGTAATGGTGGTTCTTTGGTCAAAATGTTGCATTGATTATGTTTTACAGACTATCTTCAAGCCGCTTTCTGACAGTCGCTTCCGGATGCGCCGTTATGCGGTCTTATTTACATGGCTCACCTTCGGCAGCGTCTTCTCCCCGGGAGTGGAAGAAATGTCTAAAGATGGAGCGAACTGTGTTAATGACATTCAGACTTTACTTAAATAAATAATGGAGCAGCATCTCCTCATCCGGAAACAACAACACAGGAAATGGGTACCGTGAAAATCCATCCGACCGGAACTCTAATAACTAAAGTTCCTTGGGTGAATAATGTAAACTCACTATACCGGTATGTTTTAGCGCTTTCATGGCGAGTTTACTGACAGATATAAGTAAGATATTTACACTACTTTATATTAGAAATGGCAACAGCGGAGGATGAATGTCACATAACAAGAAGATAGAGAAAAAGAAGATTATTAACTATGGCGTTGGCGCGGACGCGCAATTTTTCAGGACTTTTACAGATCCCAAATACAGATCAGCAGGTACCAGAAGGTAAGACAAGTTGCTTTTGCATAGTATTGCGAAACCAAACGCCAAATAATTCGTCTTACCTTATACACACACCATAATAATACTCGTATGTTTAATGCACCGACAATCCATCCAGCGTTGCAGCTTTATAGCTTACCAAAGCCTTATTAAAACATGTTGATACATTTTTGAGCGCCGTGTGTAATGTTCTATATTTTCAATGGAACATTTAAAATGTTGGTGTTGTTTACTTGAGCCATATTGCAATCATAGTGCTGTCTACAATTATCTCCTATGTTTGACTGCCATCTACTGGTGACACTTATTATTACACCATGTACCAAATAAAATAGCTTTGAGGTGGGTAAGCTCAACCAAACTTATTCCTTACATTAGGCACACCGGGTTATAAGGGGCACTGTCGCGTTTTGAGAAAAAAAAAAGTTTTTAAGTGTGCCTTTTAGTCCGGAAAATACGGTAACTAAGTTGTTGCTGTAGCTTGTTTACTACAGATGCAGTCAGTGTTCATTTGCTCAACTTATCAAGATATACACTAGTATTAGTGCATACTTGCCGACCTTGAGACCTCCAAATTCGGGGGATTGGGGGGGGTTTGAGGTGGAGGGGGTCAGGGGGGCGGGGCCGGGGCCGGGGTTAAGGGGGGAGGAGAATATTTATAGCGAGCATTCACTGAAATTGAAGTATTTCTTATATATATATATATATATATATATATATATATATATATATATATATATATATATATATATATATATATATATATATATATATATATAGATAGATAAAATAAATACTTGACTTTCAGTTAATTCTAGCTATATATATATATGTATTTTATTATATATATATATATATATATATATATATATATATATATATATATATATATATATATATATATACAGTGTTTCCCACAGGGCAGGCATCTATTTGTGGTGGTGTGGTCGGGGGGCGGCAGAGGCGATGACCAAGAAGAACGCGGAGTTGGAATATAATTACAACACTTTATGTACATATTTATATACAGATTTGAACAATTAGTTATTCACTGAAATATATTTATTAATTGTGGTTCTTACAAAAAATATATCTTACAAAATATAAAAGCGAAAATGTCTCTTAAAGCTCTGCCCCTTTAATTAGTGCATACTAAATAATTTAACTTTAGCCTACTACTACAACCATATTATTTACCAGCAACATAAAGTGAAACAGAGGCAGAGGTGTATGTTTTGTCGTGGTGTGGAATATAAATTAGGACCCTTTTCATGAGAAAAGTCCATTTCTGATCTGACCCTGCTTTATTTTTCAGTGTTTGCTGAGTCTCACCTGTTCCCTCCGCCCTAATTGTTCTACTTGCCCGACTTCTCAAATCTACTTGCCCCAATATTTTTACTTGTCCTGTCTAGGTTTTTTTCTGGCTGTGTAGTGCTCATGGCTTATATCTTACTAAAATCCTTCCCGTTGACTATTTACAACACTACACAGTATTTATTATTATTACTATTATTATTATTATTATTATCTATAATTACATGTAAATGGCATTGCATACATGTAAAATTAAATGCTATTTCACATTATTTGACCAGTAGCAGTTACACCCATCTGAACAGGTCAGCCACCTGTTTAAAGCCCGATCACAGTTGAAATCTTGAAATGAAGGGCCTTTAATGGCCAAAACATTAACCTGGACAACATTTTAACAGCTGGTTGGCTCAGATTTTATTCTTTTCATTGCATTCACATGCTGCAGTGGACAGTGGACATTTTAGCTTGAGTATTAATGTAGTATCTGAAGCACCGTCTCCACGTGTGTTTATTGACAACAGGGTTATAACCTGGACACGTTAGCTCGTCGGTATGGTAACACGTGACTGTTACTACGTGCGTCTGGCACAGACCCCGAGTCAAACATAGGGTGACCATTTCCATGACACCAAAAAGGAGGACATTATGCGGCATATCAATAAATTACTATGGTGTACATAGGACTCTGGTATACTCTTATTTATAGTACAATTTTGAGTGGTTTAAAGATTATGTTTGTGTGGCTGAATAGGAAAAAATATTAAAGTCAAGTGTTTGTTAACAGGTGGTTAATCAATACATTGTGGTGTTCAAAAAGTGACCACTGAGATGAATCTTTTCAAGTGCAGAGTGCCACAAAGCATAACATGTGTGGACTTAAATGTAAACAACAATTAACAGGTAGCATATATAATTTTAAAAAAATGCCACAAAAAAATTTCCACATCAACATCAAGGCTGCTTGCTGCATATCTGGTTGCGTTATGCAGAATATGGGCCAAACAGTTTGCAGGAAAAAACTCCGCTCTTCAAGCCTAGTGCCTCAAAAAGGAGGACAAATACATGTCCGGCTTGATGCTGCGCCGGACGCCGGACAGGGCATTAAAAATCCGGACTGTCCGGCCTAAATCCGGACACCTGGTCACCCTAGAACAGCGGCGATGTTAATGAAGCAGCGTCAGGCTGCTCAACGTCAGTGAAACGCTCGGTGAAATCGCGGATTAACGTTAAATATATGACGAGCCGCGAGCGATGCAGCTACAACCTATCTACCTATAAGCTATATTACCCTCGTATTTTGATCCCGTCCGTCCGTCTTCGTCTTCGTCTTCTTCGTCTTCGTCTTCTTCTTCTTCTGGCCCACCAGGTGAATTAAGTGCTATTGGCGGAGTTACAATGCATTGTAGGCTACCGCCACCTACTGCACCGGAGTTGTAACTACAAGGTACATTCACAGACAGAGTCCCATTGCTTTTATGAGCGGTCGAGCGAGTCAAAAGCCGAAAAATCCATTTGTGGCGGACGTAATTCTTTCGTGGCGGGCCGCCACAAATAAATTAATTTGTGGGAAACACTGATATATATATACATACAAATAAATAAAACAAATACTTGAATTTCAGTGTTCATTTATTTACACATATACACACATAACACTCTTCTCTACTCATTGTTGTATTTGAAAGTGCAATGCTTTGCAGCCAGTAGCACAGCTTTTGAAGGAGCATAGGTATGGGCAGTGTAATATTCTGGGTTGGAGTCAATAACCAGGCGAGGTGACGAAGTTACGTCTCTTTACATCATACTTCAGAACCGACTCCCACACTTGCCGTCATGGTGCGCAATACAACGTAAACCGTTGGCCAACCAAAAAGTAACCACAGAACACTATACGGTATAGTGTTCTGTGGTTACTTTTTGGTTGGCCAAGCGGACGTGACGACAGGCTGTCCTCACTCAAGTCGCACGGACCAGGAGGGGGCGTGCCTTAAGTCCGGCTGGAAATCGGAAGAAATTTGGGAGAATGGTTGTCCCGGGAGATTTTCGGGAGACGTACTGAAATTCAGGAGTCTCCCAGAAAATTCCGGAGGGTTGGCAAGTATGTATTAGTGTTCCTCAAGGTTCCATTTTAGGTCCTCTCTTTTTCATTATTTGAGCTAATCAACAATGGCCTGCGAGTTCAGATAAACTTGTCAGGGACTCACTTTTTTGCAGCGGATTCTTAAAAACACCAGTGTTGTTGTTGTAGAGATGATCTTTGTCTAGCTTTTTTGTAAAAAGGTCCTTATAAATCGCAGAGCGCTCCCGTAATTGACAAAATAAATATACCAAAATCAAATGACTACTGTACAGTACACTGGTTCTCCAGAATATACAAAATAAGACTAATGGTAAAGCGAGATGTCAGGCCCCGTTGTCTTTAACTTTCTGGAAAAGTGGTTCCGAAACAATTTAGTGAAATATTCCTGCCTTAGAACATCCCCTGATTTACAACACAAAATATTATTAAAATCTAGGTTCATAAATATGATGTAATAAAAAAAAGTTGTATCTACCCCAAAACAAACACTAAAGCAGGAGTATTGTGTCAAAACAGTGCCAAATTCCTCACATGTAAAAAACACAATCTGCCGCATGTAGAAAGACATATCAAGAGTGAAAAGTCAGCGTTCGAGTCCGCGCGTGAGCAAAAAGAAACACAGAGATGAGTGTAAAATTAGTCCACACGTGCAAATTGTGTGAATGATTTTAATGTGCAAGGATTTTGCCACTGTTTTGACGCCATACAAGACTTTTTGAAAATCTCCACTCTGGGCGGAGGTTTGTGAAAGCTCTGTTAAGTACAAAGAATGATGTTTGTGTGTGGACAAGAGGCCAAAATGAATAAAAAACATGTGTGTTGACAATATATGTATTTGTGTGGACATGGTGTCTGTGATTGATGAAACTAGGCTCTTATTCCTGTCGCCATAACAAAACAAAAAAAATGATTCCACTGTTCTTTGTGGTAAAATTGGTTTCTGTGTCAGTCAAAATCGCTGTACTTGCATATTTCCTCTTCAAATACTTGGTAGAAATGGGAGTTGAAACAGCCTCACCTTACCTCACCCACACACATACTGCATTGATGCATGCAATTGCAATGTTCCTGTTGCTGTCTGTGTATCTGTGTCTCCGATATAATGTTTGCAGAAGAGTTTATTATACAGTACATTCAGACGTTCTACAGTCTGGTAATTATATTTGAGACATGTGTGTGGCATATTTAGTCTAAAAAAAAAAGGCATAAAATATGAACCATGCAGATGTGAGCCCAGTGTCAGAGTATGTTGGTGGTGAACCCCAAGATGCAGGCTTGCTACAAGAAAACATGATTTAATTTAACACTATAGCAAAAAAACAAACAAAAGGGTACAAACAAAAGGCGCGCACAAGGTGGAAAACAAACTTGGCTATGAACTAAAATAGCACAAAGGCTAACTGTCGACAAGAAACAAAAACACTTACTGTGACACGAAGGAACTATGACATGAGCAGAGTGAAAAAAAGTAGACAGAGCTACAACGACAAGTATTATGACAGGTAGTAGTGACAACAAGTATTAGCGACAATGACAATAATCCAGCACTGACTGGAGAGGAAGGCAGGTTCAAATAGCAGCTGGCTGATTGACACCAGGTGTGGCCAGATGCCAATCAGCTACAGCTGGGGGGACAAAGCACTCAGGGAGATAATCAGGAAATAACCAAAATAAGAGCGCTGACAGGAAACAAAGACAGGAAAAACCAAAACCTAACTGAACTGTCAGTGACAAACCTGACACCCAGGTGCGTTTGTTCTATTAGAGGCTTTACCAGCAGCTACAAAAGGTCATTCTCTGCACTAAAATACAAACAGTTGGTGCAGGACAAATCCAGGAGGACTTTCTGTTTTGCCGATAATCTCAGTTGAAACTTTTTTTTGATTTGATCTAAAACAGATCTATGGTGTGGCTCAGTTGATAGAGTGGCTGTGCCAGAAACCTGAGCGTTCCTGGTTCAATCCCCGGCTTTCACCATCCTAGTCACGTCATAGTCACTCTTGCTCCTGATGGGTCGTGGTTAGGGCCATGCATGGCAGCTTCCACCACCAGTGTGTGAATGAGTGAATGTGGAAATAGTGTCAAAGCGCTTTGAGTACCTTGAAGGTAGAAAAGCGCTATACAAGTATAACCCATTTACCATTTTGTAAATCAAAGATGCTGCTAAGTTTTACTGCCCAGCTAGCAGTCCACCAGAAACTCTCTCGATACTTATCATGGCTTATTCACCCCCTGTTGCAATATTTAACGGATTAGGATAGGGTTGTACGGTTTACCATATTAGTATAGTACCGCGATACTAATTAATAATTTTCGGTACGATATCGTCTCTGAAACGTACCGCGTCAAAGTCACATTGTGTCATTCATATGCTGATATTATAGTAGGTATCAATAGTATTGACATCTGGACGATCACCTCTACTTTACATTGAAGCTTTAGCGCTTGGTTTCTTGCATCGTCCTGCTCGGTGTGTATGTGTGTAGCATGCTTGGTATTAATTGTCATCTAGTCATCCAGTGATGAAGTTACTAGGAAGAAACTTAATTTTAAATCATGTGAAATGTCTGCGAAAACGCAGAAATCCATTTTTTAAGCATTCATTTTCACGTCAAAATATCACAACTGTTATGATCCGCTGCCCGGATCATAGTTTGTTTATGTTTGAGTCACATGTGTTTTCAGCACCTTGAGTTTTGTTTGTGTCTGGTGCCATTCTACTGTAACGACGAGGTCGCATCGTGATGCGGGTGTTGTTCTCCCAAGGATGCAGACGGCTTCGGACACAGCTTGCAGGTAGGAATATGATTTATTTAAAATATAAATCATACGATGAATAAACAGAAGACATGCACGTAGCACAAAAGGCAAAAACAAAAGGGCTAGCGTGGGAGCTAGCAAACCAAAATAGCCTAGCGTGAAAACTAGCAGCTAAAGAACAGGAAATAAACGTCGTCATCAGTTTGTCCTTACACAACTGATGACGTTGTTTATTTCCTGTTCTTTAGCGTGAAAACTAGCAGCTAAAGAACAGGAAATAAACGTCGTCATCAGTTTGTCCTTACACAACTGATGACGACGTTTATTTCCTGTTCTTTAGCTGCTAGTTTTCACGCTAGGCTATTTTGGTTTGCTAGCTCCCACGCTAGCCCTTTTGTTTTTGCCTTTTGTGCTACGTGCATGTCTTCTGTTTATTCATCGTATGATTTATATTTTAAATAAATTATATTCCTACCTGCAAGCTGTGTCCGAAGCCGTCTGCATCCTTGGGAGAACAACACCCGCATCATGATGCAACCTCGTCGTTACAGTAGAATGGCAACAGAAACAAACGAAACTCAAGGTGCTGAAAACACATGTGACTCAAACATAAACAAACTATGATCCTATGATTTTTATGAAACATCTAAAAAAGAGGTTCAAAACAAAATGTGTTAAATGCTCGCCTCACCTGTAGGTACTCGCTGTTCCTCTTGCCTAAACACCGCACTTAGTTGCAGGACGGGGAGACGATCGGTTTGTCAAATGTAGTTTGTCCAAGCCACAACGTCTATGGCTTTCTAGTTTGCTGCTAATCATATTGGGAACACTGTTAGTTCTGAACCAGTTGTAGTTCTAGAGCGTTTATTAGTAGCCACCGAAAATTTGACGGATTGTAATCAGAGGTCACAACACTGGAAGTTTATTACCCGAGGGAGCATGGAGGTAGGATAGAGTTGCCAAATGGGAAATGTTTTCGAGGTTATTTGCATGCATCTTATAGATTTTAGATTATATTTTCAATGATAATAATGTTAATACATTATCTAAAAAAACTGAACATTATGTGGTACATTACAGGGAACATGTAAATGTAAATAAAACAGCCAAAAAAGATTGGTAGATGAGAATAAACCTGAAGGTAAAATGTAGTGCAGAAATGCACCCAATTGCAGGAAATGTAGTCTGGATTTGTAAAATGTTCTTTTGGGGCTTGCGTGGCAGCACTTCATACTGATAGGAGTTAGGTTTTTTTTTTTATTACTGTATTTTCCGGACTATAGAGCGCAACGAGATACAAGTCGCACCCACTAAATGTTAGAAGAAAAACAATTGTTTCCATATATTAGCCGCATCGTACTATAAGCCGCAGATATACATGTTGCGAAATGAGTTATTTACACAGTAAGATTCTGTAAATGTTTATTTACATACGTTGATTGTTTCCAAATTGTGCTTGTAACACGGCAGTAAAACGGCTGACCAAACCAAACAGAAGTGATCGTCATGGACCCACTAACTGCGGAAGCTAGCTCTCCAATCAGCTAAACAGACTCAATAACTTGGTGAATTTACTGAAGAATTTGTCAAACTGAAACTATACAAAAACAATGCTGTTGCAATTTAATAATACTAACACAGACACTCGTAAACGTGTTAGCATATTAGCTAATGCTAACGACGCTACCGTCATTACATTACGCGTACAAATATGCATGAAAACACTCCCACAGACATCACACATGGGACGGTTTAGAAAGTATGATAATTTTTAATTATACTGTGAAACTTACAAAAGTAGCTGATGAATGAAGAATGCATACAATTAGAAACGCTATGGACGACTAGAAGACTGAACGTCATGTAGATTGGAAACAATTTTTAAAAAGCACAACTGATAAATATAGCACCTGCAGTGAGCAAATGTGTCCAAAAGATCACACCATACTACAATCAGCGAAGAAAAATACGTAAATTAGTCGGCCCGTCTTATAAGCTGCAGGGTTCAAAGTTTAGGACAAAAGTAGCGGCTTATTGTCAGGAATTTATGGTAGTAAACTTGAGTGTTTGCATGACTTGTCTGGCCCAGGCTTCTATCCTGCCATCCATGCCCAGTATGTGGTTCACATGTTGAATTACATGCAAAAACACATGGAAGACAAACTTCAAAGACATAGACTCGCTTCTCAAACCACACGCACATTAACACATTTTCTGAGCAGGTGTATCCATACGCCCTAGAGACACACTCAAGCCAAAATAACCAGTGCAATTGGCTGCACAGCCAATAAAACAAAACAGCCTGTTTCACTACTTTGTCTAGACAGAATCTTTTTTCTGTAACAACCTTCCCAGAACCAGTCTGGGGAAACATTGTAAGCTGGTATGATTATATGTTATGTCATTTGCATTCACTTAAGATAATTGCAATAGCAGCTGGAATACAAACGGTTTCACTAATGCTTATGATACATTTATTGGACACAACTGGAGGAAGAAAACAAGGATTTGCAGAGCCTCTCCTCCACCTGGACCTTACAAGGTAGCTCAGTCAAAGCATGATGCAGGTTAGATGGTTGTGTACGATCTTGTGCTTACAAAAAGACCACTGATGGTGGTGGTGGGGAGTGGCTCGGTTGGTAGAGCGGCTGTGCCAGCAATTTGAGGGTTCCAGGTTTGATTCCCGCTTTTGCCATCCTAGACACTGCCCTTGTGTTCTTGAGCAAGACACTCAACCCACCTGGTCCCAGTGCCAAACACACTGGTTTAAATGTACTGTAGCTTAAAGATGGAGATAATGGGTTTCACTAAATAAAGCGCTTTGAGTCTTGAGAGAAAAAGCGCTTTATGAATATAATTCACTTCACACTTCATCATTTCTACAAGTAAATGTAGACCTCATCATCATCATCATAGCAGTCTGTAGGGCGCGACAATGACTATTTAATTTTGGTCTGATCATAGACCAGGTTGCAGTGTCGATCTTCAGTTCCCTCAAATTCCGTTTAACGGTGTCCTTGTAATGTAGCCTTGGCCTCCCTCGGTTTTGTTTTCCTTCCTCCAGCTGTGAGTAGAGCAGATGCCGATGGAGCCGCTCGTGGCTCATTCTCTCTACATGCCCGACCCATCTCAGGTTCGTTTGGGTCTGCATGTAATCCATCGATGGCAGTCCAGCACGACTCAGGACCTAAGTGTTCGGGATTTTGTCTCTCCAGAAGATGCTCATGATGGCCCGAAAGTGGCTTGCCTTTTCTGTTCCACTGCACGAATTTCATCCTCGATCATCTTCCATTGGTCCGGTTGTAATGTGTCTAAGAACTGCCGAAAGTCTTGACTAGGTGGCTCCATTTCCCACACGAAGTCTTCGTAAACAGGTATGAATTTGTCTGGCTGGTATGTTGGACTGTTCTGTTTCAAAGGCGTTTGATGGGAATTTATACCTCCCAAAGTCTCCACCTTTGGAGGTTCTGGAAGTACCTCTGGCGAGATCTGTTCATTCAACCTGTTTAGAAGCATTCTTGAGAAGATTTAACTGACAATGGTTAAGAGTGAGATGCCTCAATAATTCCCACATTCTCTTCTGTCTTCTTTCTTGAGCAGTGGTACAATGCTGGCATCCTTCCACTCCTGGGGTATCTGATGAGTTGCCCAGATATCTTTGATCATCTTATGCAGACAGGTCAACAACTGGGCACCCCAGACTTCCACACTTCAGTTGGAATGCCGTCACGACCAGGGACTTTATCTTCCTGCATTGTTTTGATTGCGCTCGTTAATTCGGAGATATCAGGTGGCTCATCCAGGCTCTCTACTACCGGGCGCTGTGCTATAGCATTTGTGGCTTCCTTTGCTAAATCTCCAGGGTAGTTAAGCGGTTCCTCAAAATGATCTGCAAATCCCATGGTACCGGACCTTATTTCGAGTCCTTCTCTGCTTTCTCGGCCGGCGGCGCCTCCTGGCTGGTACCTTCATCGCCCTCTCCATCCTCGCCCTCTCCTGGAACTTGAGGTGGCTGCTGTCTGTGTTGTTTGAGTTGTTTTTGGGGATGTTGATTGAGTACAGGAACCTCATCCTTGTGCTTTATAGTTAAGTCTATTATATCCTCTTTAGTCATTTTAACATCTTCACTACCTCTGACAGAATCCATTTGCCTCTTCTGTTCCACTGCACAAATGTCATCCTCGATCATCTTCCGTTGGTCCGGCTGTAATGTGTCTAAGAAATGCTGAAAGTCCTGTTGCTTGAGTACAGCAACCTTGTCCTTGTGCTTTATAGTTAAGTCTATTATATCCGCTTCAGCCTTGTCAGTGTTCGCGCTAGCTCTGAGAGAATCCACTTGCCTCTTCTGTTCCACTGCACAAATTCCATCCTTGATCATCTTCCGTTGGTCCGGCTGTAATGTGTACTGTGAGAACTGCTGAAAGTCCTGACTCGGTGGCTCCATTTCCCACACAAAGTCTTCGTAAACAGTTATGAATTTGTCTGGCTGGTATGTTGGACTGTTCTGTTTCAAAGGAGTTTGGTGGGAATGTATACCTCCCAAAGTCTCCACATTTGGAGGTGTCGAAATCGCCACTTTGCCATCCAGCGCCAACTGCAGTGTGGCGTGCACCTTCCACACCTCTGCTGTCCTCAGATGCTCAGAAAACTTGTGTGGACTCCAAGTGATGGGCAAGATACCTGTGTCCTTCTCTCTTTACAATTTCATTCCTGTAGTTCTATAGCCCCAACTGATAAAACAAGCTGGGAAAGTCTCTACAATTACATCAAATGTCTCCCTCATTAGTTCACTCCATTAAACCCTGGGATGATGTGGCGACTTGTCCAGGGTTTACCCCGCCATCCGCCTGGTTGCAACTGGGATAGTCTCCAGCCTCCCCGCAACCCCGAGAAGGCCAAGTGGCAGAAAAATGATGGATAGACTTCATGAGTTGTGGCATGGCATTGTGGGAAGAGCGGCCGTGCAAGAAACCTGAGGGTTGCAGGTTCGCTCCCCGCCTCTTTCCATCCAAATCGCTGCTGTTGTGTCCTTGGGCAGGACACTTCACCCTTGCCCCCAGTGCCGCTCACACTGGTGAATGAATGATGAATGATAGGTGGTGGTCGGAGGGGCCGTAGGCGCAAACTGGCAGCCACGCTTCCGTCAGTCTACCCCAGGGCAGCTGTGGCTACAAATGTAGCTTACCACCACCAGGTGTGAATGAATGATGGTTTCCCACTTCTCTGTGAAGCGCTTTGAATGTCTAGAAAAGCGCTATATAAATCTAATCCATTATTATTATTATTAAACAACTCTGAACAAAATAACCAACTCAAAGTATCTTATTTCTCAAAACCACACTCCTCTACAGAGTCCAGGCAGTCTTTTTTCCCCCCAACAGTTAAAACAAGCTGGGAAAGTCTCAATTTATATGCTGCAAAGAGAACAACACACATTATCAACATGAAAAAATAAAATCTACAAAGGCAATGATGCAATTTAGCAACGTTTTGCTATGAGTGCACACAAACACGGATATTTTCCAAAATACACATTTCCACCACTCTGGCGTCAAAACTAAAATAGCCACCCATATGAGTGGAGTTTTAAAAACCCTCTCTATTCATATTAAACATATTAACAGATTGCAGTGCTCCTTTTGTCCAATCAGAAGCCTGAAGAATCAACCACAGCTGACTCGGTCGCATTACAGCGTCTCTCATCGGCCTCTAGCTAAAAGTTGGGTTCTGAAACCTGACGTTTTGGGTTTTGTTAACCTTTTACACCTTGTCCAAATATTTCCCTAAAGTTGATCTTATCAGGCTTTAGTCACAATTAGATTTAATGTAGACACTTTTCTACAGCAATAGAACTTTGCTCTGGTTTATTTTACTAGCAATATATATCTATTTGATCTACCTATATCCATGTCATGTTTGAGCAGGAGTCAAAAAAATGGCAAAGGATTTGAAATGTCAGGAAGTTTTATGCCATCTGAACTGTTGCTTTTTGTACCATTTTACTTCTGAAATCAGATAACATATGGTAATTGTAGTTAGTTTGCAAAAACAAAGACAACAGCTTCAGTTTTACAACTTAAAAAAAATAAAAATAATAATAATTTCTTTGTTGTGAATTCCATGTCATATGTATCGGACCAGAATTGAATGCAACATTATAAAACTGGACATCCTCATTGTTCTTCGTGCCAAATGTATAAACTATATGATGAAGAGGTTTTGCAGACACATGTTTCAAATCATGTATGTTGTGATTTATAACTTGCATGAGATAAAATACACAACATGAGATAATGAAACAGCTTTGTTACAACCACACGGCCTCACTAAACATTTAAAGTACAAAATGTGGTTCTTGGCCAACACATGTAATTATGTGGTTGATCATATTTGTGTGCAGCACTGTGAAAAACTAACCATCAACTACCCGCCCGCCTGCAAAGTGTGCATGTTTGAGGCCAAGACATCGACCTCCTGTAGAGTAGAGTGTGTCTCTAGAGGAGTGCAGGGCCTCATCTTGCACCACACGTAGATGTTGTATGGTGTGAAGACTATTTACTGTAGATATGAGGGATGTTCCGAACAGCTTTATCCTGCCGATTATAATACCGATCACCCATGAGTGAGATCGGCCGATACCAATACCAATCAGTGTGAGTGCAATAGACAATATCAACACAATATTTAAACTACTTCCTTATTTTTCTTTTATTACATAAAATTGTTTTGGCAAAACAAAGTCAATAGTTCATAGTATTAAACAAAAGCAAAAACTACTATCAGTTACTCCTTTTGCCCTCAAAGTCCTTCTATGCCAGGGAATTATTCCCTGAGTTTGTAAACATCAACAAAAACAACAAAAAATTATTTTGAAAAAATAAAGATATTAACTTATTCACTCCAGTATAAACTAGTGTTGTCCCCATACCAGTATTTTTGTACCGGTACCAAAATGTATTTCGATTCTTTTTGGTAATTTTCTAAATAAGGGGGATCACAAAAATGGCATTATTGGCTTTATTTTAACAAAAAATCTTATGGTACATTAAACATATGTTTCTTTTTGCAATCAAAGAACAATTTGGTCCTTAAATAAAATAGTGAACATACAAGACAACTTGTCTTTTAGTAGTAAGTAAGCAAACAAAGACTCTTAATTAGTCTGCTGACATATGCAGTAACATATTTTGTCATTTCTCATTCTATTTTTGTCAAAATTATGAAGGACAAACTGTAAAAATGCATTATTAATCCACTTGTTCATTTACTGTTAATATCTGCTTACTTTCTGTTTTAACACGTTCTATCTACACTTCTGTTAAAAATTTAATAATCATTTATTCTTCAGTTGTTTGGATGTTTTACATTAGTTTTGGATGATACCCCAGATTTAGGTATCAATCCGATACCAAGTCGTTACAGGATCATACATTGGTCATATTCAATGTCCTCATGTGTCCAGGGACATATTTACTGAGTTCATAAACATAATATGAATTAAAAAAAAAGGAAAAAGGATTTTGTGACGATAAAAATATCGATGTAATCAAAGTAGTATCGACTAGATACGCTATTGTACTTGGTATCATTACAGTGGCTGTCAGGTGTAGATTCACCCATGGCATTTGTTTACATTCAGGGTGCTAACTTGCTGTTAGCGGTTAGCTATCGTATCCTCCTGTGGTATGTAGTGAAGCATGTTTAGCTATTCCTCGTCTTGCAGAGATGATACTTGTAAGAAACTTACTTTATTTGAGGCGAGGATTAGTGATTTAGAAGTACCAAAACACTGCCGACTGCGAATGGATGTTCGCTGCTGCTAGTGGTCTTAAAGTACCTCTTCCTGAGGGCGTTTCAGTGTTATAGCTTCACCTTTATCATTAGTTTTTAGGCCAAAATGCGTCCATTCTCCCTTTTCTGTCCACACACGGTGTCTGCTTGTAAGTACTCAGTGATTGTGCGCTGCCGAACATGCTCCTCTGCTCGCAAAACCAGCAATGTCACGACGTGCCGTCATGCCCGGGAACCGGTACTTTTAAAACAGATTATAGTACCATTTTTGATTCATTAGTACCGCGATACTATACCAGTACCGGTATACCGTACAACTCTAGCATAAACTGTATACGAACACCACCAATTTATGGATTGTGCCGCCCTCCTGACTGCGACAATACTGTCACACCAACAGTTGTTATATTATCCTCTCTCTTGACTCTTATTAATCTACTTGTTAATTTAATCTTAGCAACTGCTTACTTTCTGCTGTAATGTGGTTCCATCTACACTTCTTAAAACTTGACTAAGCACATTCTTATTTGTGTGGTTTAAAGTTACCTTAGCAGTTAGTTTAGAGATCAGCATGCCTGCTCCTGGCTTGCTCTTAGAGTGTAACTGGTTTAGCCTTGTCCTCCAGTGATAAAGTTACATAGGATATTGAAAAATGCTGTTTATTTCCCGTAATTGAGGTGATTATTATTAGCTTAGAGGAGCGTCTCCACACTGAATGGAGTCACATAATTACCTGCTAGCCGCTTGTCTGCTGGGGCATTAAAAATAAATGCAGTGTCAGCCAGAAGGGATCTGCGTTTGTGATCAGCATTAAAAGGCATTTATTATCAATGGTGACTACATACTTTTTTATGAAAATTGGCTGATTCTGATCTGCGGTAGTATATACAAATTGTTTTTGTTTTGAACTGAGGGACACAGCTGCTTTATTCGAAAAATACTTCACAGTGACGGCAGCCAATTTGTTAATTTAATTGTGACCCCAATCACTTTTTCCCCCGCTAGGCATAGTTGCTAGCTGTGGGAATAAAGGGGTAATACAAGCCCTTTCTATGCGATACCCAAACAGGTGTTTCCTGACTTGTGCAGCCAAGTAAGCCTCTAAGCAGGTTGATCGTGAGTGGGATCATGTTGGTATTAGACAAGATCTTCATCATTTTTTTCAACTGAGTATCTTCTTTGTCTGCGATGAGGTGGCGACTTGTCCAGGGTGTAACCCGCCTACCGCCTGAATGCAGCTGAGATAGACTGCAGCGACCCCCCGCGACCCCAAAAAGGGACAAGCGGTAGAAAATGGATGGATGGATGGATTTTCTTTGTGTTTTTAGCCAGTCCACTGAGATTTAGAAAATTGTACATTGGATTTGAATACACAGACCCCTTTAAAATGTGACCTTTGTTTTTACTGTTTGCCTAAGAAGGTAATGAAAGGACCATATAATGCAACATCGTAAAGATCTGATGTGACTGTACCAAAACAAGAGGGTTGCTTGGACGGTAGAAAGTTGAGGGTTCCAGTGTCCACCATCCTAGTCACTGCTGTTGTGTCCTTGGGAAAGAGATTGCATCCAATCAGTGCTTCCCAAACTTTAAACTTATTGTATTTAACCAATAAATGTTTGATAGCAAATTGTCAGCCCCATTGCTGTCAGTCTAGCCCAGGGCAGCTGGGGCGACAGATGTAACTCACCACTTTCAGTGTGTAAATATGGAGTGTGTGAGTAATGGGTCTCACTGTAAAGTGCTTCGGGTGTTTTTTATGCACTTGAAGTTACGCACGTTTCTGTTATTCGTAGTACAAAACCCAAAACCAGTGAAGTTGGCACTTGCAAAAAAAAACAACAGAATACAATGATTTGCAAATAATTTTCATCCTATATTCAATTGAATACACTTCAAAGACAAGATACTTAAAGTTCGAACTGGTAAACTTTGTTAATTTTTGCAAATATTAGCTCATTTGGAATTTGAGCTATTGTAAAATAAGCTGACAAACATCTGTATACTGCATACCCAGCTGTTTACTTCTCTCATGAGCAGTATTATTTAGTTGCTAAGATACGGGGAACAACTCTCTTCCACTATAGTCTTGGTAGACACCTTACTTAGTGCCTGTGTTTATCCCGGTGTGATGTTTGTATTTATCAAGGCTGTAAATAAGTCCTTCACATGTTGACATTTGTTTACGGCCATTAGGGGGAGATGACAGCTGTGAAAAAACAAAACTGCTTTCCAGAAAAAGAAAGAACTTGCTTTTTGTTGGTTTGTCTTTTATGCAAATGCTCAGGCTCCCATAGCCAAATCTACTTTTGGTTGCCAGGAGTAAAATAAACCCTTGTTTGTCGCTGTGATTAGCTTATGGCCCGGCGGTTCTATAAAACCCAAAACCAGTGAAGTTGGCACATTGTGTAAATCGTGAATAAAAACAGAATACAATGATTTGCAAATCATTTTCAACCTATATTCAATTGAATAGACTGCAAAGACAAGATACTTAACGCTCAAACTGAGAAACGTTGTTATTTTCAGCAAATATTAGCTCGTTTGGAATTTGAGGCCTGAAACATGTTTCAAAAAATCTGGCACAAGTGGCAAAAAAGACTGACAGAGTTGAGGATTACTTATCAAAAAATTTATTTGGAACATCCCACAGGTGAACAAGATAATTTGGAACAGGTGGGTGCCATGATTGGGTATAAAAGCAGCTTCCATGAAATGCTCAGTCATTCACAAACAAAGATGGGGCGAGGGTCACCACTTTGTGAACAAATGCATGAGCAAATTGTCGAACACTTTAAGAACAACATTTCTCAACGAGCTATTGCAAGGAATTTAGGGATTTCACCATCTACGGTCTGTAATATCATCAAAAGGTTGAGACAATCACTGAACGTAAGCGATGATATTACGGACCTTCAATCCCTCAGGCAGTACTGCATCAAAAACCGTGTGTAAAGGATATCACCACATGGGCTCAGGAACACTTCAGAAAACCACTGTCAGTAACTACAGTTTGTCGCTACATCTGTAAGTGCAAGTTAAAACTTTACTATGCAAAGCGAAAGCCATTTACCAACAACACCCTGAAACACCGCCGGCTTCACTGGGCCCGAGCTCATCTAAGATGGACTGATGCAAAGTGAAAAAGTGTTCTGTGGTCTGACGAGTCCACATTTCAAATTGTTTTTGGAAACTGTTGATGTCGTGTCCTCCGAACCAAAAAGGAAAAGAACCATCCGGACTGTTATAGGCGCAAAATTCAAAAGCCAGCATCTGTGATGGTATGGGGGTGATTAGTGCCCAAGCCAAGGGTAACTTACACATCTGTGAAGGTACCATTAATGCTGAAAGGTACATACAGGTTTTGGAGCAACATATGTCGCCATCCAAGCAACGTCTTTTTCATGGACGCCCCTGCTTATTTCAGCAAGACACTGCCAAGCCACATTCTGCATGTGTTACAACAGCGTGGCTTCGTAGTTAAAGAGTGCAAG